>NC_081190.1:69150197-69450197 GCF_902713425.1 Acipenser ruthenus | reverse complement strand
AATAAAAGTCGCTAAAATTGGGCATGTCACATTTTGACATAATGACATTGCTTTTTCGCACTGCCTATGTTGCCAAGGAAGTACTGGCTTTGAGTAAATTTGCCGGTTTGTATAAATTACAGTCAGAAAATGGCGTTGAACTTAAGGACATGTACATCAATGACCAGGCCTGTCACGACTTCATTGGGGCAATTGTGTAGACAGAGAGAAATCAGACAGCAGATTTAATTCAACAGAGCAGGTTTGTGTCGGTTTTAGCTGATAGAAGCACTGACTCCAGCATTATTGAGCAGGAAATAGTCTATCTTAGGTTTGTACAGGATAACAGAGCAGTTATAACCAAAATGGTCAAATGTAACACAGTTAAACAAGCAGATGCACCTGGTGTTTTAAGAGCACTAGATAGAGCTCTTGATAGTGTAGGAGCTGATCAGGAAGTGTGGCAGAAGAAACTTTGATGGAGCTGCCGTTATGACAGAAAACAGGGGTGGCTGCATGTTTGAAAGAGCGGGTACCACACACAGTCGTAATACATTGCATAGCTCACAGACTGGAAATGGCTGTGCGTGATGTGGTCAAAAATGTACCTTATTTACATACATTTGAAGAGAAAATGAAATCTGTGTTCAAAATGTATTACTACTCTACAAAAAAGAACTGATGGAAATAGGGGAACGTCTTGATGAGAAGCTTGCTCATTTCAGTGTACTTAAAAGCACCAGGTGGCTACCAAGCAGACTGAGGAGTCTGAAGGCAAGCGAGACAAACTACAGTCACTGTTACTCATATGGAAAATCTTGCCAGTAGCCGCAGCCAAGACACCAAACCAGAAGATGCATCCAAAGTAAAAGGAATAATGCTAGAGATGAAGACAGAGAAGTTTGTTCACTTTCTGCAAGCTTGACTACAGCAGCATTCTAGCAAAATGTGGCACAAATTTCCAGTGTGACGACATTAACATCACAAGGGCTAATCATTTGGTAAAGAGCACGTCAGACCTGCTTCGGCTGAAGACGGCACCTGGAGATTATCAGAAATCCCTCGCTGGCAATCTTACAGAAGGTATATATATATATATATATATATATATATATATATATATATATATATATATATATATATATATATATTCACTGTTATTAAATACTAGTAGCAAATCTGGAACTGATAATGAAAAAAAAAAATGCATATTAAAGTTTTAAGTGCATGGTGCATATTTAAATAGTATAGTAAATACACATTTAGTCCCTTCAGATATGTGGCCTTTTTAGTACTTTAATAATAATAATAATAATAATAATAATAATAATAATAATAATAATAATAATAATACATTTCGGTTTACATAGGTATTAATGTTAAATGCGCTTCATGCTGCAGAAGTGTTTGCGTGTTTGCAACATCTAGTGGCCTTATCCCGCTTCTGTTCTAGTTGTTTCTAAACATGGCATACAAGCACAGAAGCAGCTTGTGTAATTTCTTTACAAAAGCAGGAGAAAATTCAATTTGTATTCTGGAGTTTTATTTATTTGGATTGTTTTGCAACATATGGTAACTTGTTTTGGCTTACTTATTTAGCCTATGATATTTAATTTGATTTTACTGCATTTTATTTTTTATTTTTTCAAATGTCATTTTTAATTTCATTAAAATTTACAGTAATTTGTGTTTTAGGTGATCAGGGTGAGGTGACATACAAAGGTGTCCAGCTGACCAATGATGAATGACTGCACAGACGAGTCTCTGAGAATGCTCCTGACAGTAATGCAGATTGTGCACCACGGAAGTCAGACTTCACTCAAATAATTGATAACACAGTGAAGTACATGGATGAGAGATTTCGAGGCTTCTCCCAAAGGCCCCTGTCTAGCTTCAGCGTGTTTGACACATCTCTTCTGCCACATGACTGAGAGAAGCTGGCTACCTATGGCTATGACGAGATAGTTGAATTAGTAAAGCACTTTGAAAAAGTCTTGACAAAGGAAGAGTTTGACCTAATCCCACAAGAGTGGACTGATCACAAAATCTGATTGGCTGCTCATAGAGGACAGAAGCTTCATCACTTGTACACATATTTGTTGCAGAACAACCCTAGTCACCTGTCTCATATTGTGGTTCTAGAATTTACTCCTTACACTCAGCCCTTCAACAGCCATCTCTGAAAGCTGAGACATTAGATGACCTGATGTTGTTGTCCACAAACGGTTGTGATGTTAACAGCTTCTCCCCAGACAAAGCTGTTAAATATAGCTTCTTCTCAGGCAAAGGGAACAGGCACCTGACCCATAAAACTCCAGTTCGGAGTCACAAAACTAGGGTTGACAGCCAGAGTGAGGATGAATCTGTGGATGAGGCTCAACCATCAACATCAGGATGTGATGAATGTCATCAGCTCATTATGTAGCTAGTTAAGATATCTCATAGAATGACAGCATGGCTTGATTACAAGCTCACAGTACAAAGCTGTGATCACTATAGTGGTTATTGTGTTGATGACAGCAAACAATCTTTTTCAGACCGTTTTTAGAAGCTTTGTGCAGATCTCTGAAACAAACAAACAAACAAAAAAAACATTTGGTTTAAGTCTTTGTTTCACAATGTCAATGACTTTGTACAAATCACAGTCCATATGGTCAATTATGGGAAACTTGAATTTTTTTTGGACAACCAAATGTCCACAATGGTCTGCCCGAAGGGCAAGTAGCGTTACCAAAGTTTTGCGAGCCCTGGTATAACAGAGCATCCTTAACAATTACACCTCACAGAATAGCGGAGGTAGCGAGACCCTGCTTAAAGCAGCATTTTCTTTGTAGTTTTGTTTACAGTGTTTGTTTTCTCTTTTTATTTCTCCTTTTTTATTATGGAATATAATGTCCGTAAATAAATGTGTATCAAGCACTCAGGGGGATACCATTGCTGGTAGCAACCCTGAGTATATCCCTGGTGCCCGGGTATGAATTAATCCTGTGCGCCTGCGCGGCGTCTCAAAGACCCGTTCTGACTCCCGTGTGTTCAGTGAATCACCCACAGCCTCCCACAGACCCTGACTGTAAAATACCTCATTTATTTTTGGGCGTGTGAAGGTGGTTGATAGAGTAATGACCCCAAACGACCCATCATTCACCTTTGGTTGGACTGACCCCTGAACAACAATACTGTATCCTTCCACAACCTGAATCTGTCACTCCAATATCCATATGCATTTTGCTCAGTAAATTCAGATCATTGGACAACACAGCTCAGAATGCAACATAACTTTTTTTTTTTTTTTTTTTTTTTTTAATTTAGTCGTCGCCAATGGTTTTTACCCCAGTTTTCTCCCCAATTTGGAATGCCCAATTGTTATTTTTATCCTGGTTCACCACTCGGACCGTGGATTGCACTGCCGACCTAAGCCCACCCTACCCGGGCGACGCTAGGCCAAATGTGTGCCGCCCCCTTGGAACCCCCGGTCACAGTCGGCAATGACATAGCCTGGATTCGAACCTGCGATCTCCAGGCTATAGGGCGCATTCTGCACTCCACGCGGAGCACCTTTACTGAATGCGCCACTCGAGAGCCCCACACATAATAACTTTAAACTTTTTTAGAGTTTATAATATGTAAGATTATAATCATTTGTGAAAGACCATCTTTGCTAAAATAGTTCTGTCTGGGGCCTCTGTTTCCCTACACGGATCCATGTTAAAATTAGCAGATATTTGTATCTCTGAAACAGCTTTAGCACATACAGACCCTGACGCGTCTGATCTAATCCCCTGAACAAACGTAGGTCGATAGCAGTGCCAACCTGTCATGTCAGCATGGGCAGATAAACCGGTATACGTAAGGAACATTTTCACAGCATACAGCTTTTTTTAAATCTGAAAAAACAAAAGATTTAACAATGTGATTTGGAAAAAGGAAAACACTCAGTGAAACGCTTCTTCTCTAATTAGATCAGAACAGGAACTGGCACTTCCTGGTAATGCTGATGATTAATCCCCAGTGCCCGATGGAAAAACACAAAGTGCAACATCTAGCTGATGAAGCCCCACCCAGTAAGGCAAGCATTTGCCGTCTCTACAGGAGATCTCTGGTTAATAGTAAGACTGTCCTATTGTTCCAACAACACATGACAAAATAAAAATGTTAACACAAAGACTTTTGATCCTCTGCTGCCGCTTCAAATGTGTCTCTGTGGTCAAAGCAGGGCATCAGATTTCAAAGAGGAGGCAGCACTCCAAAGTACGTTTGTGTGAATCCTGGCTGCCTTGCAGACATTTAGATGCAAATAAGAAATAAATGATCCCAGCACATGAAAAGAGGAGTATTCAATTCAGAAAACATTTCATGCAAAATAATTCCTTTCAAAAACCGTAAAGCTTCATGTTAGTGGAGCTCAGTGACTTGAAGACTGGGGGCCTTTATTTGGATTTCAATAAAGAGCTGACAAATATATCTGATCAGAACAGTTCTTGCATAACCTACACAAAGATTACATTTTGTCTTTAAAAACATCACATAAAATGTATTAATGCTATTCATACCATAATACAAACTTTTGAACCATGTGCTTGCTTATGGAGGGCTTGGTGCACCAGACCCCTATTGATTTTGTGGGGCAATAGTCCCAGGGTGAAAAGTCATGGCAGGGTTGTAATGGTACGCAATTCATCATCAATTTTATAAATATGGAAGCAACGTAAATTCCCTTCAGAATAGCATGTAGCTCTGTGGTACTGCAATGCTGCAACAAGAGATGTGGTCTGCTGTTCTTTCAAATAATGTGAAAGTTACATTACTTTCCTGGCGAGTCCCAGAGATCTCACTGAATTTCACACTTGTATTTATTTAATTTTTTTCAGATGTTTCATAATAACTGAGTGACGCCCTCTAACCCCCTCCCCCCACCCCCACTTAACAAAATGGAGAACTGTTCTGATCAGATTATTTTCTGGGATCTGTGGAAACAGGAAGCTCAACAGAAGTGTTTTTGTTCACAAAACACATTTTCTAGTTACACCTTTCATTGGTAAATTAATGGAGGATGCAATGAGTGTCTAAAGCCAGAAACCAGTAGAGATCCTGCTTCAACTGCTATGTCTGCTTTACTATACCTGAGAGCTTCACTTTAATCACTTACTGTGCAGCAGCAGGCTGCATTTTCAAAGCGATGTCCAAACGGGTTTTGGATAGCAATGATTGACAATGATTTGTTAATGGATTACCCATTCAGAAATTTGTTTCATAATTAATTCCTAATAATAAATTACAGGAAGCACAGCATGAGATTCCTACTCAAGCTCTCTTTATGTGCAAATCATTTTTACATATTTATTTTTTCATTCCACCATTCCTCAATTGGTAGCAAACACCAAGTCCCTAAAGTTTCATTATATAGACTAATAACTACCTTGGGCAATACAGTATCAAATCCTCAACTGTTTTCCTCACTATTATTGCACAGTCTGCAATGCAATTCTTCTGTTTATAAACCTCTACTACATCAATCTCCCTAGACTGCAGCATTAAAAGTCTTGATATATTTCTCCAGTTGAGTTTTCTCCTTGCACTGCATCCCTAGTATCACTGTCTCCAAGACAAAGTATTTAACAGGCTTCATAAAATGCTTTTCTTGTCTGTTACATCAGTAAGGCCCCTTTTCTCCAGTCTTTTTTCAATCTCACTGTCTCCTTATATTTAAGCAACATTAGGTACAATATAATTCAGTGCATTACATCTATACGATTAATAATTTACTGATTTAATTACTCTGCAATGCCTTGATAAACAATCAGAGAAAACATTTGGTACACAACACCAAGGATATTTCATTTGCCGAAATCATACATTTGTTTTTGTTACTGTGTTGCTGTACAAAAAGTATACCACCACAAAATGCCCTTTCCCACTATTAGTGCTGGTAATACAAAATTCTGCTTTACAGGCGCTAATTACCAGAAGAAATTATAAACTGGGCTCCTTCATTCAGAGGCCTCATCTGCCATTGAAATCCCAACAGAGCTAAATTGGGTGCTTTGCTGGAAAACAGAAGGCGGCCCCATCTGCTATTGTTTTTCCTCAGTGTATTATGGTTAAAAACTAATTAAGCTCTGCCAAAAGTAAGATCTGCAGCTTTTCTCAACTGCTTTCTCTATGCGTCAGAACCTCTAGCATTTTTTGTGGAAAAAAAATCTTTAAAAAAAATCATGTCATGAAGCTGATCATATCTTGCCTCTCACAAAGATGAGACACTCATGTGTTATTGCCTAGGGGAGTGCAATGACAGCAGAATAACAAAATCATGCTTGCAAAGGTAAGCAATATTTAGCTGCTCTTACTCAAACTAAACAGCAAAAGATTTGTATTACCATACCAATTGTAAACATAGAAACCTTAACAGACATGCATATGAGATCCAGGATACTAACCTTAAGTAAGAGAGTAATTATTTATATTATACAGGTGTATCCCACCCTTTGACTAGAGAAGGTGGGTGATTCTAAGCATACTTAATCGTAAAATACAGTAAAATCATCAGATGTGCAAACCGATTGAAGTATAATGTCAGTGCCCAAGCTTGTATGTGTGAATCAGTGCTAGAAGTTACCACCATGGTAATTCCAAGCACAAAACTACATAATGCTTTCTGCTCCACAGTCTCAACAGATGTGAACAAGCCACTATAGGACAATAACATGAATAGATTAAATAGATGTTTCAGGATTGCAGTAACTCGTTTATATGTTTTCCCTGGGAATCCACCCAAAATACTTGTATTATTCATTGTTTCCTGCTCAAGCAGTAATGCGTAAAGGAGATTTTCACACTTTAGTTCCTATTCTGGTCAGGTTCACAGGTGTAGTCGAGCCAGAAAGTGCCAGAACATTGTTCCGGTACTTTTTTCTATAGTCAAAACCTTGACTTAAGAATTAACTTAAGAATCATTACTGATTTGTTATGAAAATGCTTTTATGGCGCTCGACCGGTCTAATTCCGGTACCTGGGCAACAATGAAGCGATCTGTTTTCCGTGGGGAAATCAAATTAGTATTTCTGTGATTTGCCATTGAATAGGCACTAGGAACAAAAAAATCAGTCCCCGATTCCCTAAATACGAGTTGTGATGGTACACTCCGAATTGGAGTCGCTGATAACCGGCGCAATAACCAGGCAGCAGTGTGGAGTAGTGGTTAGGGCTCAGGAACTGATCTAAGCTTTTGAGAAAATGTCAGAAAATATGCAATGTCATAGCTACAGTAGTCTATGGAGGTAATATAAACAATCATTAAACACAATAGTAATTAGCTTTTCCGTGAGGGCAGCAGTGTGTAGTAGTGGTTAGGGCTCTGGACTCTTGACCTGGACTGTTGTGGGTTCAATCCCTAGTGGGGGACACTGCTGCTGTACCCTTGAGCAAGGTACTTTACCTAGATTGCTCCAGTAAAAAAACAACTGTATAAGTGGGTAATTGTATGTAAAAATAATGTGTCAAAAAAATAATGTAATTGTATGTAAAAATAATGTGATATCTTGTAACAATTGTAAGTCGCCCTGGATAAGGGTGTCTGCTAAAAAATAAATACTAATATTTAAAATGTTTGTAGTCAAGAGTCTACTTTAAGAAGTCTAACAATTATTTTAGTAAAAATGCTGACGAAGAAGACAGCAAAAGTGCATCCTATTACTGTGGAGATAAACACGGGTTTAAAGCTGCCGGTCAGTGCAGAGACCCGGGTATTGGAATGAACGACTGCCCTTGCACCTGGCTTAGTATGGCACTTTGTACCCTGGGGGTAACATTGTACATTTACAGGGAAAAAGTGTATGTTAAGCTATGATTTGGTAGGGGAGGAATGAGGTGCCGGTGGGCTGGAATGTGTGTCCATGTTTTTCCTGTGCCAGATTTTTTTTTGTAATGCCCCACCAAATTTTGGAAGCAATCAGCCAAAAAGTAGCCATATTGTGTTTTTTAAACCAGCCAAAAATAAGTGCTACACATTTATTTAAAATAAAAAAACAAGTAATGTTATATACTATTTATTTATTTATCTTCTTTGCTTGTTTTTAAATTATCCAGCAGATAGTCTAGTACATTTAAAAACAATTCTAATTGTACTGATACAGTTCTTAAATTGGTGACGAATAAAAAATAACTGAGCGTTTGTCCATCCATCCATCCATTATCCACTTACTCCTAACCCGGCATACACAGGGCACAAGGCGAGACTACACCCTGGACGGGACGCCAGTCCATCGCAGGGCACCACACACACAGAGGGCAATTTAGAGTGACCAATCAACCTGGACAGCATGTCTTTGGACTGTGGGAGGAAACCGGAGTACCCAGAGAAAACCCACACGAACATGGGGAGAACATGCAAACTCCACACAGACAGTACCCTAGGCCGGATTCAAAACTAGGACCCTGACACTGTGAGGCCCCTCTGAGTGTTTGTGTGATTCCTAATTTCATAATTGAAAGGAATAGAAAAAAAAAAACATGCATGATAAAAATAGCCAAAACATAACCAAACCACCAAAGACAACATTTACCTGCTAGATGCTTTCAAAACAAGCCAAATCTGGCAGCACTGATCAAGGGGGTAGCCTAAAAGTCGCATGCAAAACACATGCATTACCTATTAAATGTTACCTCAAGTTCAATGTACAAATAAAAAGTGAATTCACAAAATTTGTTTGAGAAAAATCACTATTTTAATTGGCGTTCTGGTACTTTAAAATTTAGGACTACACCACTGGTCAGCACGGGCAAAAAAATCCTCTAGATAGGAACACTTTTCTGAAATTCTGAGTAAAATCTGACTCTGCTCAAATATATATCCTAAAGAAGGCATGCTCATGTGAATACAAGACAGATTTAAACCGGTTATTTTCTAGAGAAGAGAATGTTTTTGCTTGACGGGATGAATCATCAAGGGGTTTCTGGAAGCCTGGGTTCTGTATTACTAGAAAACAATGATGGCATCCTGCACTCAATGATCGGATCCGCGATCCTCAGGGACTATATTCAAATTATGTTTGTGTGTCTGACCATAGTTTAGTCAGAACACAGTCCCACAGATAACATTCAAATTCAATGTCAAAGCAGCAAAGTGAGCACAACACACTACTGCAGATGACCAGGTAGAGTAGCAAGAAAATAAGCAATTTGCAAAGAGGAAGAGGGTGCTTGGAAGTAAGCATGTGGTTCTATAAAACTGGGATCCAAATCCATTCTTGACAAGAAATTGCTATCAGGATTAGATGCGATTTTAATATTGAAGGCCTCGTATTCAAAATGCAGGTTAGTTCCAGACAGATATGGGGTGTGGCAGGATTTTTTTTCACCATCCTCACCAGAACAGGAACTAAAGTGTGAACATCTCCTTTATGCATTACTGCTTGAACAGAAACATGACTAATAAGAGTATTTCTGGGAATTCCAAGGGAAAAGATCATCCATTGTTAAAACAATTAAAAAATATATATATATTTTTTTCTTTTTTTTCCATAAATTTAGTAAATCGCCAATTATTTTATTATTTTCTCCCAATTTTGGCATATTCAATTATTTTTAGGCTCAGCTCACTGCTAACACCCCCGCGCTGACTCGGGAGCAGCGAAGACGAACACACACTGTCCTCCGAAGCGTGTGCCGTCAGCCAACTGTTTTTTTTTTCACACTGCAGACTCACCATGCAGCCACATCAGAGCTACAGTGTCGCAGGACAACACAGCTCTGGGCAGCTTACAGGCAAGCCCACAGGCGCCCGGCCAGACTACAGGGGTCGCTGGTATGTGGTGAGCCGAGGGCACCCTGGCTGACCTATGCCATCTGTGTTGTCCTCCGGCACTATAGGTCTGGTGGCACAGCTGTGGATCTGCAGTGGGAAAAATGACGGCTTGGCAGGAGCACGTTTCGGAGGACGCGTGTTCCAGCCTCCGTTCCCCGAGTCGGCGGGGGGGTTGCGAGCGGTGAGCCGAGGATACAGATAATAATTGGGCATGCTAAATTGGGGAGAAAAAAAACGGGGTAAAAAGATTGTCGACGACTAAATTTAAAAAAAAAAAAAAAAAAAAAACACTGTATGCATCTTCGGAATTATCATCTCAACAAGGTGTTTTATGTTTGACCTGAGCAGCACAACATAGTGGCACAATAACTTGCAACATATTTCACTTTGTCGACTGCAGAACGTTTTTAATATACCTCAGTAACTCACTAATAGTTGTGAGATTATGCTACTCTTTGTTCTTCTTAACCATTTGCTTATAAATAGTTTAAGCTGGGATTCAGAAATCCTTTTGACAAAGGGTTACGTTTTTATTCCTTTCACTTTTACACTTAGAATGTTTTCTTAAAACCTCTTGTATAAACCTAACACTTCAGTTCTCATTTTTGTACTTTATACTGTTAAGTCAATAAAGCAAACACAATACCGCACCTGTTCAGCAGATGCACAGCTGCTACAGAGAGAGATTATACAACTTTGCATGAACTGTACATTACAATGGAGTTATTTATGAACAGTGTACAAAATACAATAACCTTAGGGAAATCATTTAAATGTCATTTCATTTCATTTCCATGGTGAATAAACAAACAGAACCATCTTGTATTTTAGTTTCAGTCTTAACCCAAATGAAAGTGAAATTTAAGATCTGGTGAAAAACATGAATAAAAGAGGTTAAGATCATAAAAAAGGGTGAAAGGGTGGTGCTGCTACATGGACTTTGCAAGCAGTCATTATTGCCAGCTTTAATAAGGACACCGTCAGCACCTGACATCATTCATTCTTTCAGGCAGGGTTAAACAGAGAAATAAGATTCTGTGACTCACAATACGAATTGTAGCATTAAGGTGATATAAACACTGAAAAAAACTACAGAAGCATATTAGTCCAGTTTTACCTGTAAAAAAATGTCAACTGGACTAAGAAGAATTAGAAAGATTCAATTGCTTTTACATTGGCGGCTTGGTTGTGTTATTAAAGAAAGAGGCCGACTGCAAGAACCAACATGTCATCCTGTTGAAACTCAGTCAGTAAGACCATAACAAATTAAAAAAATAAATGGGGTCATTGCCAGTTGCATTACTATATGCAAATGCACTCCTCACTTACAACAATAGTCTATCCTAATGCCTGAATGCAGGATAGTGGTGGTTTTGTAGTGTGCACAAATAAGTCATTTACCATTAGCCAAGCAGTCACATTATCACACAGTATGGCTACAGCAGCTTTGGTTCCGGCTTATTTAAATAAGATAAACAGCAAAAAATAAAAAAAGAAAAGGAAAGTTGTCCCAAAGGCTAAATGCTTTTCAAACAGTTGGTAGTGGGTATGCTTCCAAACAAGGAAAACCAAAGGACCGTTCCACTCATTCTCACACTTATAATGTGAGCGCCACTCTGTGCAAATCTGTATTATGTAACCAGCCCTTGCCTTGAAGTCATCAATAATGCACCCCTTGCCCTCCCACACTGCTTTGAACCCTTTGAGCTGGTTGAGCCTTCAGGCTATGATGAGTTTTCCATTCTGAATTCATTTTTCTTTTCTTGGTGTTCATGCTGGATTGTGGATATCACAAGCTAAAGCAATGTGAGTGTCTCCAAATTGTCCTTCCTCTAGCCTGCCCTGGGGGGATCATCAATTTAAGGCTGTTTTACGCTTGGCAATAATATATATATATATATATATATATATATATATATATATATATATATATATATATATATATACACACAGTACTGTGCAAAAGTTTTAGGCATGTGTGAAAAAATGCTGTAAAGTAAGAATGCTTTCAAAAATAGACATGTTAATAGATTATATTTATCAATTAACTAAATGCAAAGTGAGTGAACTAAAGAAAAATCTAAATCAAATCCATATTTGGTGTGACCACCCTTTGCCTTCAAAACAGCATCAATTCTTCTAGGTACACTTGCACAAAGTCAGGGATTTTGTAGGCATATAGTCAGGTGTATGATTAAACAATTATACCAAACAGGTGCTAATGATCATCAATTCAATATGTAAGTTGAAACACAATCATTAACTGAAACAGAAACAGCTGTGTAGGAGGAATAAAACTGGGTGAGGAACAGCCAAACTCAGCTAACAAGGTGAGGTTGCTGAAGGCAGTTTACTGTCAAAAGTCATACACCATGGCAAGACTGAGCACAGCAACAAGACACGAGGTAGTTATACTGCATCAGCAAGGTCTCTCCCAGGCAGAAATTTCAAGGCAGACAGGGGTTTCCAGATGTGCTGTCAAAGCTCTTTTGAAGAAGCACAAAGAAACGGGCAACGTTGAGGACCGTAGACGCAGTGGTCGGCCAAGGAAACTTACTGCAGCAGATGAAAGACACATCATGCTTACTTCCCTTCGCAATCGGAAGATGTCCAGCAGTGCCATCAGCTCAGAATTGGCAGAAAACAGTTTGACCCTGGTACACCCATCTACTGTCCGGAGAAGTCTGGGCAGAAGTGGCCTTCATGGAAAACTTGCGGCCAAAAAGCCATACCTCCGACGTGGAAACAAGGCCAAGCGACTCAACTATGCACGAAAACACAGGAACTGGGGTGCAGAAAAATGGCAGCAGGTGCTCTGGACTGATGAGTCAAAATGTGAAATATTTGGCTGTAGCAGAAGGCAGTTTGTTCGCCGAAGGGCTGGAGAGCGGTACACAAATGAGTGTCTGCAGGCAACAGTGAAGCATGGTGGAGGTTCCTTGCAAGTTTGGGGCTGCATTTCTGCAAATGGAGTTGGGGATTTGGTCAGAATTAATGGTCTCCTCAATGCTGAGAAGTACAGGCAGATACTTATCCATCATGCAATACCATCAGGGAGGCATCTGATTGGCCCCAAATTTATTCTGCAGCATGACAACGACCCCAAACATACAGCGAAAGTCATTAAGAACTATCTTCTACCAGTGATGGTATGGCCCTCACAGAGCCCTGATCTCAACATCATCGAGTCTGTCTGGGATTACATGAAGAGAGAGAAGCAACTGAGGCTGCCTAAATCCACAGAAGAACTGTGGTTAGTTCTCCAAAATGTTTGGGCCAACCTACCTGCCGAGTTCCTTCAAAAACTGTGTGCAAGTGTACCTAGAAGAATTGATGCTGTTTTCAAGGCAAAGGGTGGTCACACCAAATATTGATTTGATGTAGATTTTTCTTCTGTTCACTCACTTTGCATTTTGTTAATTGATAAATATAAACTATTAACATGTCTTTTTTTGAAAGCATTCTTACTTTACAGCATTTTTTCACACCTGCCTAAAACTTTTGCACAGTACTGTGTATATATATATATCGTTTAATCGTTTAATCGGCCTGTATTTCGGTCTTTCGACGCAGGCCACAACAACTTCGCCAGGCTTTTTGGTCCCTGGCCAGAGTCATCCAGTCTCTGCCGATGTCTTGTCTGAGCGAGTCCTGCCATCGGGTTGCGGGGCGGCCGAGCGGTCTTTTAATGTCGAGAGGCAGCCATTCGGTCACGGCCCGCGTCCATCGCCCGTCCGACCTCCTGGCCACGTGTCCGGCCCAGCGCTTCTTGGCCTGGTCGGCCTGGTTGACAGCGTCCTTGACCTTGCTCGTCTTCCTCAGTAGCTCATTGCTGACGTGGTCCGTCTTCTTGACGCCGACCATCCGCCGCTCGAGGGCGCGTTCGGTCACTGCCAGCTTCTGCCTGTTGGCCGCGGTCAGCGACCAGGTCTCGGCCCCGTAGAGCATGGCTGGCAGGACGGTGCTGTTAAACATGTGGGCGCGCAGGGTCGCGTCGGCCGTGTTGGTGACAACCTCTGCTATGGACGCATAGCTGACCCAGTTCGCGGCTGTTCTTGTGCCCAGCAGTCAGCTCCTGGCCAAGGTAGATGTAGCTGTCGACCTGCTCGATCTCCTTCTGGCCGATGTGGATGTTGTTGTTGGCTGCCTGAAGGTTGCGCATCCACTTGGTCTTGGCCAGGTTCATCTTCAGGCCGACCGCTGCGCCGGCCTTGTCGAGCTGGTTGAGTCGCAGCTGTATGTCGGCCACTGACTTGCCGATTAGGACAATGTCGTCGGCGAAGCGCAGATGGCTAAGCCACTGGCCGTTGACGCTGATGCCCTTCTTGTCCCAGTCGAGTTGTCGAAAGACGTACTCCAGACACGCCGTGAACAGCTTGGGCGAGATGGTGTTACCCTGCTTGACGCCTCTGGCGACGGGGATGCGCAGTGGCTGGTCGAACAGGGTGATGTTAGTGGCGCAGCCGCTGTTCAGCTCCTGCAGAAGGGCCACGTACTCGTCGGCAATGCCCTGTTGTTGGAGGGCGAGCAGTACGGCGTTGGTCTCCACGCTGTCGAAGGCCTTCTCGTAGTCTACGAAGGCCAGCACCAAGGGCGTCTTGTACTCCCGGCAGCGCTCGAGCAGTTGGTTCAGCACGTGGATGTGGTCCATCGTGCTGTAACCAGACCGGAAGCCGGCCTGTTCGGGTCGCTGTTGTTCGTCCAACTGCCTGGCTAGTCGGTTGTGCAGCATCTTGGTGAAGACCTTGTACCCGGTCGGCAGGAGCCAGATGGGCCGATAATTGCTCAGCTGTTCGCGGTCACCCTTCTTGTAGAGCAGCACTGTCTTGGCCGTCTTCCATTGATCCGGTGTTCGTCTCTGCGCCATGTAGCGGCTGAAACGGCTGGCCAATGCTGCCCACAGCGTCGGTCCGCCCTCCTTGAGCAGCTCGGCCTCAATTCCGTCCAGTCCTGGCGCCCGGTCTTTCTGGGTATTCTGGATCGCGTGCCTGACCTCGCAGGTCAGCACTGACGGGATGGCCAGTAGGGCGTCGTGCTGCATGTTGGGCGGGTCGACTGGCGTCTTGCTGGTGAACAGGTCCGTGTAGAAACGGCTGCACTCGTCCTCGATGCCCAACCGGGTTCTGGTCGTCCGTCCGTCCCAGTTGCTCGTGATGTCCTCGTCGGTCTGTATATATATATATATATATATATATATATATATATATATATATATATATATATATTTAAACCATTTATATAGCTCTTTTTAGACACAGTATTACAAAGCACTATACATTACATAGCAGAAAAAAAGAACAAACTGCAATACATTTATATAGCATGTCACACATATAACTGCCAGTCAGACCATTTAAATAACAGTATAAACATAATAATACAAAAGCTGCAATTTTAAAGTTACAAAAACCCACTAAGATAAGAAAAACATTTTATAACAGCAGTGTGGAGTAGTGGTTAGGGCTCTGGACTCTTGACCGGAGGGTTGTGGGTTCAATCCCTAGTGGGGGACACTGCTGTTGTACCCTTGAGCAAGGTACTTTACCTAGATTGCGCCAGTAAAAACCCAACTGTATAAATGGGTAATTGTATGTAAAATAATGTGATATCTGTATAATGTGAAATAATGTATAATGTGATATCTTGTAACAATTGTAAGTCGCCCTGGATAAGGGCGTCTGCTAAGAAATAAATAATAATAATAATAATAATAATAATAATAATAAAAGTGCATTTTTAGTCTTGACTAGTCTTGAAAACTGTAACGTTCCCATCTTCCCTGACAAATGAAGGCAGAGCATTCCATAATTTAGGAGCTCTACAAGAAAAAACACTACCTCCCATAATTTAGGAGCTCTACAAGAAAAAACGCTACCTCCCGTGTTGCTTTTGTTGACCCTAGGAATAACCAGCAGCCCCACATCCTGTGATCTCAGAGTGCGGTATGGAAGATGCGGGGTCATCAACTCCTGCAAATAACTAGGTGCTAATCCATTCAGGGCCTTGTAAGTTAACAGCAAAATCTTAAAATCAATTCTATAGTGCACAGGGAGCCAATGTAAAGAGGCCAAAACAGGGGTAATACAGTATGTTCACTTTTCCTCTTTTTAGTCAGAATTCTAGCGGCGGTATTCTGAACAAGCTGCAAGCAGGATACCACACGTTTTGCGACACCAGAAAAAAGTGCATTACAATAATCAATTCTAGATGAAACAAAGGCATGCATTAGTCTCTCGTCATCAGATACAGAAATAATTGGTCATAGTTCGTCTATATTTCTCAAATAGTAAAAAGATACTTTAGTAACTTCCCTAATGTGAGTCTCAAATGATAGATCAGGATCAAAGATGACCCGAAAACTCTTAATTTCTTGTTTAAGTTTTGATGAGAGACTGCAAGGGTCGAGCTCATGTAATCTCACATTTCCTTTTAGTTGGTTCTGTGATCCCACTAGGAGGGTGCAAAATAACTGACGGCACCAGTGCAATTGCAGCAGTGCCCAAGCCACTTACTGCAATGCCTCTGAAATTTAAAAAAAACTTATGGCAAAAGTTGCCTATATGCCCGCCCGTCATTGCCGCCAGTCTCTGTCAACACCAGCACATCTGATCTACAACCCATTCACAAACTTGCTCAGTGTCAGCTGGCCCGTTCTGTCACAATTCAATTGAATTATGTCTAATCTCGTCCTGCGAGAAAATGACTCATTATCATAATGTATTATTGTTGCCATTCTTTTTACTGTGCACCTCCCAGCACTAAGCCACGAGAAATAACGTACTGTATTATTGGTTAATGACAGGCAAATAGAGGGAGGGATGCTGTTAGACTGAACTCAATATGACCCCGCCGCCAGGAATTTTCAATCACACGTGTTCACTGGCAGTGTGTTTTCAGTCTCTGAGCTCCATGCTAACTCAAAAACGTTTAATTTATTTTTTTCATTTTTTATAAATTTAGTAGTCACCAATTATTTTATTATTTTCTCCCAATTTAGACTGTCCAATTATTTTTAGGCTCAGCTCACCGCTGACTCGGGAGGGGCGAAGACGAACACACACTGTCCTCCGAAGAGTGTGCCGTCAGCCGCCCACTTTTTTACACACTGCAGACTCACCGTGCAGCCACCTCAGAGCTACAGCGTCGGAGGACAACGCAGCTCTGGGCAGTTTACAGATAAGCCTGCAGGTGCCCTGCCAGACCACAGCGGGTCGCTGGTGCGCGGTGAGCCGAGGACACCCTGGCCGACCTAAGCCCTCCCTCCCAGGGGCGGCACTTGGCCAATTGTGCACCGCCCCCTGGGAGATCCCGTCCACGGTCGGCAATGGAATAGCCGCGACGTCCAGGCTATAGGGCGAATCCTGCACTCCACGCGAAGCGCCTTAAAAACATTTAAAAAGAAAGGAGGAAGAAGAGCTGTCTAAAGCGGCAGCTAAGTGTTCTAGGATTTACCTAATGTTCATGTAAGAAATGGGTGCACAACAATTTGTCCCCGACAATAATAAAAATAATATTAATGTGAACTTACACCAAGTACTGCAGAAATTGGTTGTGCCTTCATACGTTAAGAGCCACTTGTACAGTTTGCATTCCACTGTGTTTGGATCATTTAAAAAAATCAAACAGCAGAGGGTTTTCAGGCCATTTCTTTAGCAGATTTTAAAAAAAAATGTTTTCGATGCTTTGCTGTCCGCTATTTCACATACACGTGAATAGGCTTCAAATAATGTAGACCTATATTTAAATTTCCTTTTTTAATTTACAGCTTAGATAAAAAAAAATTAAAAAAAAACACATGTATAACGTATACCACATTACACATAATCACATATTCTTTGATCATATATGGTATAAGGAGATTCTATGATTCTATGCTTAAAATTGCAATACTTTAAAATGCAACGGTGCAGTATATTCTCCTTTCATGTCTTCAGTGTATTTATATATATTGCTAATTTATACAGACATTTCAATGACCGTTGCTGTTTTGTAATTCTGTGTTATTCCCCCCAAAACATCAACGCTAAAAATGCACACAAATAGGTAGATAATTATTAGTTTTGCTCAAATACTTACACTAAAAAAACCAAACAGCAAAAAAAAAAACGAGTAGCTATGTATGACATGGTTCAAGTAGCAGCTGCCTGCGTTATGAAACGAGTAAGAGAGATAACATAGTGTACGAAACACAGAAGTGGATTTTTGTTTTCATTTATTTTTGTGTAGTACATTCTCACTACCTTACGTAGTTCTGCTTTTTAACTAGTAAAATGTGTGCTTTCACGAAAGTGTATGCTTTAAAACAGCATATCTTTTTTTTTTCCTGAATCAAGTGTCCAGCAATGCACCATAACAAAACCGCAAATCCTTTGCAACTGTACATTTCAAGAGCTGTGAAACTATATAAAGTTTTTTTTTTCTTCTTTTCAAAGCCGCGTTGTTTGCATGGGTACAGACACTGTAGACCGAACACCTCATTTGACCACGATCGTTATTACACTCCAGCCATGGGTAAATCTTCAGCCAGTTTGCCTGAAAATCTATCTTTAACTGTTGCTGTTGTATCACTAAGCCTGTATTTTTTCACGGTGTGCATGAATTTCACAATTTCTATGAATTAGAACTAGTGCCGTGTAATAATAATAATATCCAATTCCCTGTGAAAATCTCGATTTCTGAAAGAGTACTTTTTAACATTTAAAAATGCATTGATTAAACATTCACTTCACCAGCGGACAACATGTTATATGAAATCCAGTTGAACTTGCGTACCCTAAATTATGAAACACATGGTACAGAGAGTTTTAAAAAAGCTTTAATTACAGGACAAAATACCCTGAATATTAATTTGTTGCCAAATTATCCTTTGTACTTTTTCATTATGAAAGTTTGTTTTTAAATTGGATATTTTTATACCATTTTATTTTTACAATGGAAAAGTGACCTATATTTTATTTTTGTAACAATTAGTATGTGAATCACCGGGAAAACATTGCTTTGTGTTTGTTTGAATTAACATTTCATCAACATAATAGGCTCTCTGTATTTATTTTTTGTTGTTTTATGAATGAGTATGAGATTGCCTTGGTGCCCTTGGATTGGATTTATATTTTGCCTTTTCTTCCCCCTACAACTGCCTTGATGCCCCTGAATTTTCACGCCCAACGAAGGCAACATTGCCTTGCCCTTCATGACCTTAACTTTATGCCCTGCACTAGCATAATCTCTGTTTTATCTGAATTCAACATTAGAAAATTCTAACATCCAATATTTGATGTCTGTAAGGCAAGTAGCTAATAACACCCAGGCAGAAGAAATCCATGGCTTTAGGGACAAATATAGCTGGGTATCATCAGCATAGCAATGGAAGTTCACGCTGTGTCTGCGGATAATGTCACCTAACGGTAGCATATATAATGAAAACTGCAAGAGACCTAGAATGGAGCCCTGTGGAACACCACAGACAACTTCTGATAATGCCGATTTTACCTCCCAATAGAGACAAACTCTTAAAGATAAGATTTGAACCAGGATAGGACAAGGCCAGATAGTCCTACTGTGCTTTCAAGATGATTCAGTAGGATGGAATTGTCTACAATATCAAAGGCAGCACTTAGATCTAGAAGAATTAATACTGATGGAAAGCCAGAGTCAGGGTTTATCAGCAGATTGTTCACAACTCTGACAAGGGCCATCTTGGTGCTATGTGCAGCGCGAAAACCAGACTGAAACTTCTAGAATATACCATTAAGAGTTAGAAATTTTTGTAATAGTGGGCTCCCGAGTGGCGCAAACAGTAAAGGCATTCCACTTGGAGTGCAGGATGCGCTCTATAGTCTGGACGTCGCAAGTTCGAATCCAGGCTATTTCACAGCCGACCGTGGACGGGAGCTCCCTGGGGGCGGCGCACAATTGGCCGAGCATCGCCCTGGGGGGAGGGAGGGTTAGGTCAGCCAGGGTGTCCTCGGCTCACCGCGCACCAGTAACACCTGTAGTCTGGCCGGGCACCTGCGGGCTTGCCTGTAAGCTGCCCGAAAGCTGTGTTGTCCTCCGATGCTGTAGCTCTTGGGTGGCTGCATGGTGAGTCCGCAGTGTTAGCAAGAATATCTAAATCATATTGCTTTTCAAATATCTTCATTGACAAGAGATGATATCTGTCTTCATTCTCATTGATCACATCAACTTGCCTGAACTTGTTGGACAATAAAAGGCTATTACACACATAGAAATAAAATGTCCTATTTTCCTGAATGTTCAAATTACTATGAGTCCTGATAACGAGTACTACAGCACAGTGAGAAATTGCAGCCCGAGGGTGACAGATGGCGAGTTAATTGTTGGTCACTTTCTTTTCCCCTCTGGTCAACATTTTCCTTCTATACCCTGAAGAATGACTGTCCTTGAGGTCAATTCAATTGACCTAAACAGCTGAGGATCACAAAGCCATCTCTATGAAAACACCACCAGTTCATACAAGTCTCTTTAGTGTGCCTTTCTCTCTAAAGGGTATCTGAAACACCAAGAAGGGCCCTAGTATAATGATTTAAATAGTAATGGAAGTATTTGGATTACCTTTATAAAATGCTACCATACTAAAGGCATAGCAAAATCTAAAGCATTGTGAAAGCATGGTAAAGCATTGGTATGCACTGCAAAGACCAGTGAGGTATGGTAAAGCATATTAATAAACATGGAATATCAAGGTAAACTATGTTAAATGCACAGTAAAACCATGGAAAAAGCACAGGAGAACTGCAAAAAATACATTGGTAGACTCTTATAAGGGTAGATCACCTGAATCGATATCTGTGTCTGATAAACCTTAAAAAATGATGTTGAGAGTTTAATCATTCTCAAACAGCTAATGATGAATGAAAAGTATTATCTTCCTTTTCCAAAATACATCAGCAGGGAGACGTTATTTATAATGGATTACAGGATGGCATTTATTTAAGACAATTAAGACAATTAAATATGAAGCTCTAAATGAAGGGTTCAGTAATCTATATAACACACCATGTCACAGGTGTTGTGCTGAATACAAATGATTCAAAATGGTCTCCTTTCTCAGACAGTTGCACCAATTGGGAAGTGTCTACACTGGCAATTAACCCAATTTCAGGGATTCACACTGCTGAGCAAGCCAAAACTGGGTCACAGATCTCTCCCAACTGAATCGCTTCACCTTAATCCAACTGTGAAGATACTATCAGTTAACCAATCAACCTCTGCAGTATGTTAAAAGCAGTATACTCTGGTAAAGGCATAGCAAAGTAAAAGGGTAGTGAATGCATGACAGAGGGGAGATGGATGACATTTTATGTACATATCCAAAGGTACATCACAGGCATTGATTAAGGACACAACAAAAGAAGCAGGTTGGCATTCAGTACATATATTATGGATGGGGCTGTGGAGTCAGATACAAGGATGTGCATGATTTCACAGCTCTTCTGAACTACACACACAGCATCTGGCCCCTTTCTATTACATGGGCAGGCCCCACAATCTGATAGGGCCTGCTGTGTATACACAAAACCATGCACTTGTCCTTGCAGTGCAATCATACAGTAAGCAACAAGCAACCTTCCAGTCCCTTAAGATACACAACGTTTACACTGTTGCCTGCTCCAGTAAAATTCATACTGTATGCATGCTCCCACCTCTTTCTATTAAGACTTTATTGGCAGGAAATGATTCTGTTACTAGCATACATCTTATATTCTTCAAAATTATAACACAGCAGCCCAAAAATACAGACACATAAGTATTCCCCATTGTTGGTAACTGGTGCTCAGTCATGTCTAAACAGTGAACATCAGTCACAGCAGGCTGCAGAGAAATCTGAGTTGACATATGAAAATGAAGCTTTCCGAGTCACCTTTCAGTCACATGCTGGCCCACTTGCTCTGGATTCAATTACAGTGGCCTCCTGTACGGATGTTTCAGAAACAGCACCACTTTACCAGAGAATTAGAATTAAAAATCACCATGTTTTTGTAAAGTTACTTTATACCACCGGTAACAATAAAGCAGTGTGTTCTTTATACTGATAACGGATGCCCTTTGGTGTCTGAGATTCCTGCCAATTAACAGCCCACCTATATGCCCTTGAGGTTATTAGATATAAAATTAATAAATACGGCACAACAGGGTGTCATTGTGGGATTTCGCCCAGTCACCCATGTACTGTGTATAATATGCATATAGATCTATCTTAGCAACCAAACGCCAATACACACATCTCTTCATTTACCTTTTTTTCCATAGTAACATTTGGTCTGTGTAGTTTTGCATTGCTTTGCATTATGCCTCTTCCTCGTTCCCCATCCATCAGCTGCTTTAGTTTGTTAAAGATGCAGGCAGAAACTGTGTGTCTGATGGGGATGGAAAAAGACCTCCCCTGACCTCATCTGTGGGAACTACTTCTGATTCAGCTTTGTTCTGGAATCCTGAATGTGGTGCACTGCTTCTAATGTATAGCATGTGAGAAATAAAACAGCCCCCCAAAGGGGAAAGCGTGCATCCATGGACTAAAACAAAAGCAGGGCAGGCTGAGCCACAAAGAAAGCAAAGAAGTGCATTCAGGATCAGGGCTCTTGGTAGCCATGAAAACTCAGACACAGCAGACAACAGAATGTAAAATGCATTGAGAATCTGACACAAAACCACCCCGAACCACTCTAACCATCACATGGGTAAGGAGACGGTGTATATTTGTGGTGATATATTGGTGTAATTGCCAACAGTGGAGTTAATAATCATATAATATTCCTTTTAATTGACTTTTAGAGTTACTGCTACTGGATAAACATCAACTACTAGCTGGAAACGTATTCTACATGTTAAAGGGCAGATTTTTGGCCACAGGCCCAAATGTGTATTAGTCACAAGGTAAAGGGGAAAATGTCTTTCCCTCCTGAAACGTAACTACTTCTTCCAAAATGTTAAAACACACTCAATTAAATGAAGATGTATCAAATGGCACAAACAGAGCTAGAGAGCACAGTGTAGCATATTTTACTTCAGTTCCTTTTCAACTACGTCTGGATTTCAGTATTGTATGACAGGTGGCATTGGGGGCAAAACACTTTGGTGTTGCATAACTTTGGAACACAACCATGTTCTCATGCCATATTATGTTTTTTTTAAATGAACATTGTGTCAATTTGGTAGGTACAGTAAATGTACAGATCACATGCAAGCATACAATCACAGTACAGCATATTTAAAATAAATAAATAACATTGCTTTGTACTTATCCCGAGGCAGTAACAAGTGAGACTCAATGAGTAACTGAGCAGTGGCAGTATACATGCTTATTGACACCCCACACACTTCCAATATTAGAGCTTTTCCACAGATAAAAAGCTTAGTCTGTCCACTATTCTCCTGTAATTGATTACATCGCTTTATCAAGTTTAATCCCTAATTTATTTTGGCAAACAACGGAGAAGCGACGCTTTAGCGCCTGGTAGCCGTTTCTATGCCAATGCCTGAAGCGAGATCCGGAGACGCCACAGGTTGCGATGCTGGTTTCACAAAGGCAGATTCTATTTGATCCATCTTGACTGAGACGGCTTCTAATTACTGGTCTGAGGCCACTTCACAGCAGTTTTTTGTCCCCAATTTAACACCACAATACAATCACCCTACTGTGCCGAGTTTCTTTCTTGACCGAAGAATAGCCTCTATATCATTTAAATATATTTAACTTCACAACGCGGCAGCCGATGGTGTAAAAAAGGAAGCAACACGATGCTATCAATCACGACAATAAAATGTGATCAATAGAAGTACTGGAACAGATGACTAAATAATGGGTTTCAATCAATAAGCGCCAACTCATTTTTTTTTTTTTTTTTTTGTTAGACAATATTACGATAACAGACACCTACACGTTTAAAATCTATATCCATACGGGTGTGGTAATTTCAGTCAAAGGTAGGCTATACTTTTTCTTTCTTTCATTCTTGCTTTTTTTAACTAGTAATATGCATTTGCTGCACCCTTGTACAGCAGTTCGTTATGGTGAAACAGAAATACCAAAAAGGGTAGTAAAATACATGGAATGGCATTAGTATTCAGGATTATAAAATACGGTTTAAAAGCATTAATTAAACAAATGACAACTTTCATTCATTATAATATATCTTTAGGGTATTTATTTATTTATTTTTTTAATCGAAACATTTACCCATACGATATTGGAATTTCCAAGGTCCTATGATTTCAATCTGTTATAATTACAGGCATTTAATTTATGCTAACTACAAACCAAACACAATACATTACTTTTAATAAATCAAAAACTTTTGTTTGAAGCTACCAACGGTAGTATATATCTGTCGCTTTCTGACAAACACACACCGCAATTATGATTTCCATCATCCCACAAAACAGGCAGGCATCAATTTGAACAGCATTAATCCAGAAAAACGCATTTTTCATGCATGCAACTTTACAGCTTAAATGGAACACACTACAATCGCTGACCCAAATCATGTCATATCAATGTCTTTTACAGACGTATCTTAGTTAATTTTCAAATTAAAGAAAAAATAACAAAATAACACATATCTGTCTATCTATATATCAAGGGCAATCATACCAGTCCAGAGGCTCGTGTGTGGAAACATGAAAGTATCCTTGATTTTCTCAATGCAGATCGAAGTAATGAACATCGGTTTTAATGAGAAGTGTATATTCCTTATTCCCCCGTCTCCCGGCTGATAGGTTCTCCAATGCTGCGGCGCTCCTTAGACCTGCAGGGATGGAAAAGCAGCAGCAGCAAGCTGTTGCAACCGCGCCTGCGCAGACACCAGGACGGACTGACAGGTAACAGTGCTGTCTCCGACTCCACCCTGCTGCGGGCACGGTCACATTTTCAGCGTCAGACGGAAAGTACAGTTAAAGAGAAACAGACAACATTTTCAACAAGCACCACTCAGCTGCCATTGAGTGGAATCACATAAATGTATTTACAGTCCTTTCCAGTTTTTATGTTGTTGTTCTTGTTTTACATGCAAGATATTCCGATCACTCGGCACCAGTGTAAGCAATGAACAACCCGCCCTGTCTCTAGCCACGCACCCACCCACACAGATTGGAGTACTCTGCATTCAGCTTGGAATAAATAGCTGAGCAGATGGGGCACATTTTAAAGTGACTAAATGGACCCATTGGTCACACGTCTACAACATATATCATTCTAAAGCTAACTTTTCTCCAGATCAAGGTTAGCCCTGTTGTACTGTGCTTCAAAAAAGGTCCCCATGTTTGAACCAATACATTTTCTTTCACAAACTGTGTCGAACAAACACTCTATTCAAGATTAATCAAACTTTCTGTGGTTTGGTAATATGTATAACATATTTTTTTCATATTTTATTGTTTTAATTTAAGTTTCTGTGAAAAGCATAACATGATCATATAAAACACAGGGTTAGAAAGCTTTAACTTTGAAGATAATTTTTGTTGTTCATACTTTCAGAGTGTTTGTGTTTTTGAAATATGCAGCATTAAGTACAGTGGAACATACTTCTGGAAGGGCGGAGTGTTGGGGAGCAAAATGGAAAAATGACATAAATCATTAAAGGACACACTGCTGTTAACTGGAGACTCTGATATGCCCAGCTTGTCTTTCATATGATCAGAAAGACTGTATTTAGTTTTATACATTGAATTAAGCATTTCAACAGTCTTCAATACAAGACTAACAATTGCCACATATTGTAAATTTTATAGTCAAAATTACCTCTTTTTGGGGTAAAAAGGGTGAATATTTTCACGAGTAAGGCCTTTAATAATTAATTGTATCAAATTAAAATGATCATGTTCCAACAACAACACCATACCAATTTTGGTGAGAACAGGATGACCATTTTCATGTTTTCCATTCATAGGTTTATTGTTTAAACCAATTTTTACAAAAACTGTACCACAGTGGCACAGTACAATAGGGCTAATCTTGATCTGGAGAAAGTTAGCTTTAAAATCCTCAAAGTAATTTGGGCACGGATATATATATTAAAAACATACTCCAGGGTGTGTTTTGCTGATTGCATTTCTGCTTATAACAAAAGCATGTTATTTCAAGCTAGCTGGATTTTGATCCATATTTTCTTTATCTTTCTCAGCCTAAAAAGTCATTTGAATGTAAATATGCATGTATCAAAGATTAAATAAATGAGTCACATTTTATGCCAGTGTATTGATGAGTCCTATTTTAATTGGCTCAATGGCAGATACTTAAATCCCACACCATCACTAGCCCCCTTTACTAACTTAAAAAAGCACTGAAAACTAGCTTTAAAACTTTATTCAACAGACAATCATAAAACACTGAATAGAATGCAATGTCAAGTACAACAGCTGTACATCAGTTCCCATTTACTAAATATTACATTTTAAATGGAAAAAGATTCTACATTGTAAACTAAGCTAATAATTTGAAAATGATAAGGTATTACAACAAAATAACATTCACATACTTGAAATAGCAGTAGAAAGATACAATTGAAATGTCTTAATCAAATACAATTTACTCTGTTTATAAGAATCATATCCGTCCCGGATGATTTGATTCATATAAGCGACTGATTCATAAAAGCGGACTGATATGATTACAATTAACAGGGCGCGAAATAACCGACAGCACCGGCAGCAATTGCCAAAGTGCCCAAGCTGCTTGCCGCAATGCCTCCCAAATTTTAAAAAACTTATGGCAAAAGTTGCCTGTAAGCCCACCCGTCATTGCTCCCAGTGTCCCTCAGCACCAGCACATCGTGATCTACATCCCATCTCAAACTTGCTCAGCGTCAGCTGGCCCGTTCTGTCCCAATTTAATTTAATTCTGTCTAATCTCATCCTGCGAGAAAATGAGTCATTATCATAATGTATTATTGTTGCCATTGTTTTTACTGTTCCCCTCCCGGCACTAAGCCACGATAAAGACGTACTGTATCATTGGTTAATGACAGGCAAACAGAGGGAGTTATGTTAGACTGAGCTCAATATGACCGGGCTCCCAGGAATTTTCAATCACACGTATTCACTGGCAGTGTCATTATCAAAACGTTTAAAAAGAAAGAAGGAAGAGCTGTCAAAATTGGCAGCAAAGAATTCTAGGATTTACCTAATGTTCAGGTAAGCAATGGGTGCACAACAATTCGTCCCAGACAATAATAATAATAATATTAATCTCAATTTACAGTTGTCAAGTACTGCAGAAAGGATGAACTGCAGAAAGGAATGAAATTGAATTGTGACATAACAGGTATAAAATTCCAATACTTTAAAATGAACCTGCGCAATACACATTCTAACCCCTTTAATTTCTTCGGTGTATAAATTGCTAATTTATATCTCATTTCAATGACCACTGCTGTTCTTCAGAAGTGAATCGATTTCTGTTTTCATTTTTGTTTGGTGCAATACATTCTCACTCCCTTACGTAGTTCTGTTTTTTAACTAGTAAAACGTGTGCTTTCACGAAAGGGGTTAGAATGTGTATGCTTAAAAACAGCAAACCGTTCTTTTTTCCTGAATTGAGTGTCCAGCAATGCACCATAACAAAACTGCAAATCCTTTGCAACTGTAAATTTCAAGAACTGTGAAACAATATAAAGTCTCTCAAATGTAAACATCTAACATTATGTACATAGCCTCGTTGTTTGTACAGGTTTTGTAACAGCGGTTAGTAAACTACACTGCAGACCGAACAACTCATTTGATCACTATCGTTATTAAACTCCAGCCATGGGTAAATCTTCAGACAGTTTGCCTGAAAATCTTTTTTTAACTTTCCCTTCACTGACATCGCTATAGTGCTGTTGTATCTCTAAGGCTGTATATAAGCCTCTAGTCTAATCTATGTATTAGTTAGTGGTGTGTGACTGAGTTTAGTAAAAATTACCCGTTGTATGTTTTCATTATGAAAGTTTATGTTTTTTAAATTTGATTTTTTATACCATTTGATTTTTACAATGGAAAAGTGACCTATATTTTATTTTTGAAAACAATGATTTGTGTTTATTTGAATTACAATTTCATCAACATAATAGGCTCTGTATTTCTTTTTTGTTGTTTTATGAATGAGTACGAAATTGACTTGGTGCCCTTAGGTTGGATCTATGTTTTGCCTTTTTGCCCCCTAGAACTGCCTTGGTGCCCCTGAATTTTCATGCCCAACAAAGGCAACATTGCCTTGCCCTTCATGATCTTAACTTCATGACCTGAATTAAATAAAGTGCCTCCGCGCATCAGCAGTTTAAATACAGTATACAAATGTCAATGGTGCTCAATCACTGAGAACAATAAATCAAAACAATTAAAACAACTTCTTGTGGGTAAGCAACTTGTTATATGATCACGATTATATTTACTCAAGGTACTGAGTCCTATTTTACTTCAGTATACTTGAGAAGCAATCGTCTCGTGAGGCGGCTTAGTTTAACTGCTGTGCTGTGGTACGTGTAATGGCCTTTGAATTAAAATGACATTACGGTACAGTATTTTACTGTCATGACTACCACTACATTTAAGCATCTGTGGCTTGCTTTTTTTCAGTTTTGATGCAAATCTCACAGTTTTTCACTAAGCGTAGATGCAAAGCTCTGCAATTCCCCATTCCCCTCCTCACCGCGCCGCTACGCAATCCCCCTCCCTCTACATGCATATCACCCACTCAAGACTTGCTTTTTTTCTACTGGGGGTCGCTGCAGACAAGGGATTGTACTTTATACACGCTGCGTACCTGCCTAATCACGCAAGATGTGATCAAATTCAAATTCAAAAACAGCTTTATTGGCTGTACACATCATTGCATGTGATAGAGTATTGCATTACATGCAGTCAGTTTGCCCCAAAATGATTCTTATAAGCAGATCTCTTGATTCTTACAAGCAGAATATTTTTGCATGGTTAGTATAGGAATTCTTTCGTTCCAGTGGTTTGATCACCTTATGCGTTTGATTCTTATATCAGTAATTCGTATAAACAGAGTGCACTGTATATAAACCTAAATATGGAATACCTAAAATAAATAGAAAACATTAGATTTGTTACATTTGGACTTATCCTCAATGCAATTTGAAAATAACAAGCATTAGTCATTTACTTAACACGATTCATCAGAACTGCCCTTTTGGAAGTGTGGGCTTTTGAATGAATGGCTTTATTGAAGTCTGAATCCTTAATTCTCAGCTTGTTGATGGCATACACTAAAAATGAAAAAAAAAACATATATTAGTTGTATTAGATACAACAGTTTTAAATCACTTACACTTACTAAAATGACTTTCACTTACATTTAAGTACTTCAGCAGACCCATTTAGACAGAAATGAATAACATTGGATTGCCTATTATGCTGGTCTGCAAGAATATAACTATCTGAAATTTGTTATTGTTATGTCTTTAAGTGGCAAACTTCCACTTGTTTTTCAGCCCATGTAAATAGCAGCAAACTGAAATAGCTTAAATATATACAATACACAACGTGAAAGTAGCATGATTCAAGATAGCTCACTCCATGTTGCTGCAGCAGCTAAGTACTGTCATAACACTAACAGCGACTAATTTTATACATTTATGAAGCAATTCTGTGCATTTTGCACACTTTTTAAGTACATGATTAATATTAACAAACATAAACAAGCGTTTTCCCCAACGAAATGATAATGACATCATAATTCAAAAGGCTGACATGGACGTGTATTGCACAAATGTCGTGCAGCGTTTCAATCTTTTGCACAATAACTTGTTTATTTATTTATTTTATTTAGCAGCCTTTATCCAAGGTGACTTAAAGAGACTAGGGTGTGTGAACTATGCATCAAGTTGCAGAGTCACTTACAATTACGTCTCACCCGAAAGAGAGAGCACAAGGAGGTTAAGTGACTTGCTTAGGGTCACACAATGAGTCAGTGGATGAGGTGGGATTTGAACCGGGGACCTTCTGGTTACAAGCCCTTTTCTTTAACCACTGGACCACACAGCCTCCTCTTAAAAAAAGTTGGATAGTGACATTATAAGCATTGTTTGATCATAGAAACAATGTCACATTGTTCTAAAATGGACAACAAGTGGATAAATAATTGTAAACAATGAGCTTATTTTTTATTTCAACATTTTTTAAATCATTTATGAACATAATGTACTGTAAATGTTTATTATTAAATGAATGTGAGTTTAAATTATTTTCGATATGAAAGCTGAACTTTTTCACTAAAGTAAAATCAGGCTTAAGTGATTTTGAAATGCCACTTGCTATATTTACTACTACTTAATCTAAATAAATAAATAAATAAATAAATAAATAAATAAATGATTTTGGTGGGAATTGAACTTGAACTCGGTCATGGCCCCGCGACAAGATTAACTTGCTAATTTATTATTTCATTTTTAATAACGGGCTGATACTCGCTCTTCATCACCTTTTTCTAAGAGTTTTTGCTGGTATAAAAAACCTTCATCTCTCTTGACCGCCGTTCCTGCCACTACCTTAAAACAACGTGTTTTTTTGTTTTTGGTTTTTTTTGTAATTGTTAGTTGACTGTTCACAGATCTTGGGTAAAACCAATATGTTAGTGTAGGGAGAAATTATTGTGAGTGTTTATAAATTTGTCCCATCTTCGAAACACCTTTCAATTTTAGGATTTTATTTGAAACCTTTAAAGACAAAAACAATGTTATACATTTCAATACAGACTATATATATTTAAATGTTGTATATTTTATAAATGTAAAGCTATGTAAACTCACCTGTAAACTGGTGTGGTTCGTGTCTTTCCAACGGAATATGCGCAAGCCTTGTGAAGCTCTTGAATCCCACAGCTCGTGCAATATGTAGCTCGCAGGATATGTTCGAAATGATACCCAGATTTCTCTGCACTGCGACTCCCTTCTAACAATAAAAATGACTACGCGACCCCACTGCCCTATGTTATTGCAGAATAGTTAGTATTGATAAGTAAAACGTGCATTTCAAGACAATATGAACAAAAACGAGTTAGTTTTCAGAATACAATCGCAAGATTTTTTAAAGCCAACAGTAAAAAATATTAAAGAAAAAAAAAAGCTTCCACGTTACGCGATCGTACCACAAGGACAGCTTCTTGGTCTAGCGTTCGATTTAGTTATTGACAGAAAGGACATATGACATGTATGTCGAGATCAAAAATATCTGCCAGGTAAGCTAGCATAGCAAGCCATTTCACATCTACAAGCTTTTGGGGTTTTAATTTTGTACTGCTGATCGTCCTTGTTGTCGGCACTTCCTTTGCTGCAGTGCCACTCGATTCTGCTTCATTGCTCCCGTTTCCAACACTTTTCTTCAGAAAGCTGTCAATTTTTAGATATTTATGCAAAATAACTTTTTGAAATCACTTCACAACATAAATCATAGAGGGTGGACTAAACTGTCACTACATAAGTGCATTCTGCTGAGTGGCTGACATGCAAGTTGGTTGCTAGGTAACCAGTTCAAAACAAATATAGAGTGAGGACTCCTTGGCAGTACGTTTTCGAGTAAAAGTTCAATAATAAAAATGAACGTACCTGTTTCTAAAACTTAAAACGATTTTTAAATTGCGCAGATATTCACAACCTTTTTAAAGACATGTTGCTATCCCTGGGACTAACAAAATATTTGCATGTGAAACGCCAAATACATTATTGATAAGATTTAGTTTAACATCTACACCATTGGATGCTGTTGTTACTACATATCCCATTCAGCTCAGTTCCTTACACCTTCTAAGGAGAGATGTGAAATGTTGTCAATTAAAATTGTATATTTAGTAAGGAGAATCACAGTTATACTACTTAGGATATCTTCCTATTATTATTATTATTATTATTATTATTATTATTATTATTATTATTATTATTATTATTATTAATAATAATAATAATAATAATAATAATAATAATAATAATAATAATAATAATAATACAATCAGTACCATGTATATTTTCTCATGAAATCTTTATGTTAACCAGAAAAAAACTTCTGGCAAACTGTCTGCCAGAAGTTTGCCCATCTGTCTGCCAGAAGTTTGCTAAAGGTTAAAAGTTAAAAAAAAGTTAAAGAGTTGCTTTACCTGAGGCACCTATAGTAGATGTTTGCATTTGCCTGCATTTGTGTTATTTTTGTGATGGAGCAACTTAACCAGGAGTGGTCAAAGCATACAATAATCCTTAATGCTTGAACTAACTACTTAGCTCATTGTGTTTTTATTGGTAATGAATATGGCATGGCTTCCCTGGTTACACTATTGGCAACACCGCTCAACCCCATCACTTTGGCTCGGCCCTCTTACAATAAAGGGATCGGACATTGACACCCTTAAAAGGCTGAATTAGTCCGAAGGTGGGAATTCCCTTTCCTGGGACTGGCATTCACCTCTGATGAGGGGATAATCGCGTTTTCGTAATCTTAGCCTGGACAGTGGGTACAAATCGCAATCAATCATCACAACGGGCATTGAAATTCAAATGAGTATATAATGCCTCCCAAAGTTTCTGCACCTTGATCTGTCAAGCACTTGCATTACAAAGCATTTTAAACATGTACATTTGTTATCCTTCCCACAATACTTGTAGTGGGTAATGTGTGTAGGTTATTGGTGGGTACCCATATGTGCCTAACAGAAAAAAAACAAAAAAAACATGTCTCTATAATTTGTGGACTGCCTTCGTCCTTCACACCTAAAGCTAGCAATAATTGATGTTGAACCATGTATTCTCCAGTGGGTTAGAAAAGTAAACCAAACTGTCTATACTGGTGACAATTCAGAGACAAGGCAACGCTGTGAGGATCAAGATTCTGTTTACTTAGCATTCTGGCTTCAGGATGTATTTTCTTTCAGTCTGCTAAATTGGTAATTGCCACTCAATTCGTATTTCTGTTAATCTCTTTAAAAAAGCAAATCTAGTGAATTTTGGGACAGATCAGGTTTTAAGCAATACTAGCACTTCAGATGTCCCCTGGAATTGATTACTATAGAAAAAGATTCCCAATCCCAATGATGAAATCCCTTATTTCTGACTCAAACTAATTTGTTCACTGTATAAAAATTAGAAAAGAGCAGGGATAAAATATACACTGTTGCATCCTACACCATATATATATATATATATATATATATATATATATATATATATATATATATATATATATACTGTATATTTTCATATATACAATTACGTATTTGTATTTGGAAATATGCAATTAAATACAAATAGGAAAGTAAAACCTAAAATTCTACAATGTTAAAATCTCACTTTAGGGCCACAACTTCTCATTGCGTACAGTCACATGCTCCACATGCAAAGACACACTGAAAACACGGTGCAGCACCTACCCAAACAAACAAAGGTCACATTGTCAGATTAAGAAAACACTTCAAGGTACCTTGAAGTTGAAGAGATGTTCAAGGTACCTGTGGTAAAGTGTTAGTAGATTGATTTGAATTGGCGAATAATTCCTTTTCTCCTAACACTTTATCATTATGTATTCTTTATTTTCAATAGTATTGACTAGAACTTCACAATCTTACTCATATTTCACATATACTTCATTATTTTGTGTCTTCAATATTTGAGACAGATCACATTTTAAGCAAGACCAGCTCCTACAGCAGATCACCTATATACATCTGTACATTTATTACTCAGCTTCATTAAGAAAATTCATCACTTAGGTTGTCATAACCTTTATCCAGAATTAGCTTTATTTCAATTCTACAAAGAGTGCTGGCATTTATTTAATCTGCCACTGTTTAGATCAAATTATAGACCCTGACGCATCTGAAAGTGTGACTGAAACAGTAATACATGCTGGTTGTTAGCAGCTTGTAATCAGCTAATGGTGTGTTTTCAGAGCTAGCTTACTGCACATCCATCCCCAGCTGCACTTCAACCCTTAACCCCTTAACCCCTTAACCCCTTAAGAGTTGCTTCCTTGACTCATTCTAAAATGAGCGGTTAATGCTTAACTGTTAAAATGAGTCACAGAAGCAATTCCCATTGTCAAGGATGGCATCTCCAAGCCACATTGCTGTCAGCGCTAGTTTATCCAATTTTGGGATTAATTTGTGAGCAATCCTGTTAGTTTTATTTTCACAAGCTTCTCAAGTCTCGGTTAGACCCTGCAGTGTTAGAACTGTGATTAGAATCTGGTATTAAATGGGTTCTTCCTCTTGTGGTGCTGCAGATCAATGCAATTTAGAAATCCATTTTGATTGGCTTTGTGGCAAGGCGAAAGCCCTAAATGTAAATAGTGTGTGTGTAGGAATGTAAGGATGGCAGGGATGGGGTTAAATCTGTCCCTCCCAACAAATCACAGATGTGACCATTCACCAGTTAGGTAATTGAGTGCTAATTGGGGAGTGGCCATGTGTATAAAAAGAGCCAAAAAGCCTTTGTTTGTTTTGTTTTTTTGGTACTGCTTTGCAATGGTATAGTGAAGGCGATTGACCTGCCTGCTTTGTGTAAACCTTTTGTTTTGGCCCTTGTGCCATGTTTATTATGTGTTTGCTTTACTGTTTTTGTTTAATAAAGTGTGCAACAGTGCTTTAAAAACTGCAGCTTTCTGCATCTGGGTCTAATTTCTGCTGGTAACCAGCCTGGGCCGTGATGCTACCCTGTCACAGGATTTTAAGTGGTCAGCAATTTGAAATGCAGTCTGTCAAATTAAACTAGTAATGCATTTAGAAGTATTATAGATATCGGGGCTGTTAAAGTTTGAACTCGTACCACAATGTATTCTGGTTCTTTAAAAGAGAAGGTTAAAGGTACCAGAATGCTTTGTGTTAAGAACCCAACCTGAACTGTCCCAAACTGTCCGGGAGGGTGCCATCATTAACTTGTTTGAGTATCAATCTGAGGTGTTAACATCAAAAACTACTGAAGTAATACTGTTTATCAAATCATTCCCTGATGTTTTCTGGAATATGTTAAGCAGCACTTGGACTAGCTATGTGGCATTGGGGAATGGTTAACAAGTATGTGTTCCAGGAATACTTGTCAGCACATTCAGGAGCTTGGAGGAACAGGCTTATCACAGAATGGGAAGCTGAGGCTGGTTTCCAGAAAGGGGGCTGATCCCTCAATCGGAGCATCCTCTACTGTCACCCTATTCTCTTGTCTCTTCTGTCGATCCACCACAGTGCAGCAAGACTCGTTCAACAGGGAAGGGTGGCTTGAGAGAGGTTTAGCACGAGCAGTCAACTACAGCTTGGTCAACAGCACTGTAGTCACTTGCACAGTGAAGACCTTATTACTGTGATATATCATTAAATCATCCTAAGCCTTTAGCACTGGCAGCCCATGTCCTAAGCATTACCAAATACAGCATTGAAATCTATCATGTGGTCGGTCAGTCTTTCTTTCTGAAAAAAAAAAAAAATACTTCAGCTGAAGGGAAGGATGCATAATAAATAAAAAACCCAGCAAAAGCTCATTATGTAATTCCAATGTTGTACTTTGATGACAACCCTGTATTAAACTGAAAGATTCTTATAAGCAAGTAGAATCTGTCTGTTTTTTCAATTAATGTTGTGCACAGGCACAAGACTGTTGTGTATTCTGTTATTAGCATGATTCCTTTTCAATTCTGTATCTGATATAGCAGGCACATGGAAATCGGCAGGTTAAATTAAGAAATTAACACTAAATTATTATTATTATTATTATTATTATTATTATTATTATTATTATTTGTTTATTTAGCAGACGCCTTTATCCAAGGTTACTTACAGAGACTAGGGTGTGTGAACTATGCAGCAGCTGCAGAGTCACTTACAACATCTCACCCAAAAGGCGGAGCACATTAATGAAGAGATCTGTCAGGTTAATAGTTTGTCAACTTTTTCTGGGTAAAATCTGAACATTTCCATTTGGATGTATAAATAAAGCTTTCCAGGGCTTAACATTAAAATCAGAACCCCAATCAATAGGCTAACTCACAAGGAACAAGGATACAATTTCTACTGTAAACCGTGTTTCTGTCATTTTTTGTTGCAGCAGCTTGTAAAATGTTTTTTTTAACTAAGCAGCAGTTCCCTGGTGGTTGATTCATTTGTGTCGCTTAAGAAATTGTGCTGATGAACTTTCTTTCCCCTATGAGATGGTTACACAGCAAACAAAACTGTTTGTTTACGGGTAAAACAAACTATAGACTCCTACAAGCTTGCTGACCTCACTCTCCAAATCGCATTACCATGATTACGAAGGAATAGATGAAAAATATAGGTTAATGCCATTCTAATGGCAAAGACCATAAGTATTTTCCAGAAGCAGGTCTCTTAATCGAACTACTATAACTGATCAGAAAAAAATAACACAACAGGTAGCTCTTTTGTTTCACATGACATACTTGACATAACTTAATAACTTTATAAGAATAAATTACTATTCCTATACTCTTCCAGCACTATGTACGTTTACACAAAAATAACCCCACACTAACCTATAAGTACCGGTAGTTCCAGTGTGTGTTATACAGAAATAAATCATGCAAAATAAACAGTGTCTGGTTAAATGATTTGTTTTGTTGGGTGGATGCTTTTTTCCCCCTGGATTACATGAGTAATGTGTAAGTAGAACCATTGGATATACACGGTGCTTCTCATCTTTTAACTTATAATTATTTATACAATGTCAATGTCTTCTCTTAACAGTATGGTATAACTCATCATACATTTTCTGACAGGCCTAAAATTACTTTTCCCCTCAATCCCAGGCCTTCAACTGACCATCACTTGAAAAAAAAAAAAAAACTGGAATTCAGTGTGCACCCCTTGTCTGTAGTTTGTGGTTTGTGTGGAGAGCCACAGCAGATTTTCAAGTTTCTGTTGTACTGTACTCTTTAGACTGTAGACTATGGTACAGTATTAGCTTCATTTTGTGTTGCCTGTATCATTTTATTTTTTATTTTCTACAGTTCTTTTTTTATCCTTCATTGGTGCTCCAAAGCACATTTATTTGGTGCTTGCAATCTCATCACAAACAAGCCAGCTGCATGGAGGCTGGCTTTCTTCAATAGGCAAATCAAATCAAAACATTACAGGCTGCTGTTTAGTGTCTTTACAATATGTTTTAGAAATAGCAGTATTGATATTTAAGTATGCTAAACAAAAAACCATGAGGAATCGACATGAGTTACACAAAAGTAGGAAAAGCATGGACAACCTAGGACTTTGTCCTTAGTTAATTATGTCTTTTCTCACTCATTGTTTATTTTTGTGTTACATTGTATAACCTAATAAACTGACATATACTGCAGCTACAAATGCCATTTTCTAATAGGTATACCAAAAACAGACGCAGATCTACAAGTGAGTGGACGGCGGCCATTACACAATGCAGTAGAGAAATGTATAAATACAAACCTCAGTATCAGAGCAACAACGCTCATTTAAAATGATGGCAAACTACATACAAAAGTACAAAAGGGGTACTATTGAAATGGCATGCAGCTATATGTTCTTTAAATTGTATTGCATTTTCCAGGACAGCAAGATGTCCTAATAAAAATCAGCATTAGGGACTTCCTAGTCAATCTGTTTGCAAAAGCTTAAACGGTATACACTTTTCAACAGCAGAAGGTAACATTTCTCAGAGAGGGGAGGGGTTGTGTTTCACTGAGGCCACCAAAGTGAGTAAAAGCTACATTTAATAGAAATCATATAGTTTCTTTCTTTCTTTTTTTTTTTTTTTACATTGATTTATCATAGATCCAATTAACCTTTTCTAGCATCCTAAAATAAGCCACCTGAGCGGCAGGTAGGGACACTAGTGTGGATTATGTGCACCGTTTAACACATTTTACGAGCATTGCGACACTGTATACTTGAGTGCAGTTTACATGTGTATCGTACTATAAGTCACTCACAAACTACATGTATACCATTGATGAGATAGCGTATCTATATCTATCTATCACACACACACACGTAAGGTATAAACCACAGCTAGCCGTGCGGTTCCCATGATATATACCACGCCTGGGGTGGCGATCTACATGTGTCTGTAATATCATCGGAACCGCACTGTCCAAAGCGGTTTAACACGGCTACCATTTGGGGGATGAAAAATTATTTAAAATAATTAAAACACATTTTAAATTAAGACAAAACCTGAAACTTTTATTGTGTATATATCCACAGTGTAATATAGTCCCTGTAATTTATTGTTCGCTTATTAAAAATAAATTGCACATCTGTTTATTGTGAATTTCTGCATTGAAAGTGGCATCTCACTAGAAACTAGAGGACTGAACGCACCATTTACAAATCCATTATTGGATTTATATCTACAGCTCATGTGACATTGCACAAGTAAGCTTCCTATGTTGTTACTACTGATTATTACACAGAGTTTGTACAAAAAAGGATTTCTTCACTTACGTAAAAAAGTTTGAATATTGTAAATAAGTTGTCCAAACAAAAGTACTTTCTTTTCCGCTGCAGTCCCTCGTCTCTGCTAAATGAGACATTGAAACTGTACTCTTTGTTGTTTTTTGTATTCTTTCACAGTTGTCTTCAAACCCATTATCAAAACACAGTATCAGTTCACAAAAAGATCTTCAGACACTTTAAGGCTGCAAGTATCATTGCAAAGTTTAAAAGAATGTTTGCAGTAGAAAAATGTAAAATAGTGTAAAAACGAAAACAATTTTTGTAGTGATACATACAGCAGTAAACATGTTAAATACAGCTGGAAAACTACAACCAACTGAACACCACAGTGTATTTTTTCTTCTTATTTTTTTAAAAGAAAGTTACTTGACAGACCAAACTACCTAGGGAAAATGTGGTTTTATTATATTTTAAGTTACTACACAACATTCAGAAGCCCGTATTGCAGTCAACACCTTTGTACAGTTCATAATTACAGACACACACTTTCCATTAATGGAATGAGAAAAATAACAAACACACACACACACATTTATATATATATATATATATATATATATATATATATATATATATATATATATATATATATATATATATATATATAGTTAGTAAAGAAAATAAAATTCAAAGTATGACAAAGTTGAAAAGAAAACTCAAGCTTTGTTATCTATGGTTTTGATTAATTAACTCAAGTTTGCAGTTCACAAAACCATTTCAACTGTTAGTGAGCTGGTTACAAGTTTATTCAATTTTTTTCAAAGCACTGTTTAACCTAAGAGAATGCTATAATTTTTTTTTTTTTAAAAAAAGCACAGACTGCCAACAAAATATTCCTTAAAACAAATTTTGTGAATAGGGCCCTATGTGTTTAAGAGGTAGCGAAAGGGGTTTACAATTAAGTAAGCACTAATATGTTGTCTGCCACTTTCTTGGTCCACTATCCATACAACCTAAATGTATCTAAATGTGTTAAAACACGCAGAAATGTAGTGTCCCCTTTCCCTTATGGACACAAACAGCTATGGCAAAAAGTTTTGCATCACCTAGAATTTTAGGATTGAGACAATTAATAAAAAAAATAAATTATATTATATATATATATATATATATATATATATATATATATATATATATATATATATATATATATATATATCTGAAATAATTATCTTATTTATCATGTACTCAAAGAAACTACAAAATTATATTGCAAAAGTCTACCGGAAGCCCTAATAAGCAGTACAGTATTTCATGTTAAATTTTGAAATGTCACATTTTTAAAATTTGTCAGTTTTTCATTAAGTATATGGAAAACTACAAAGTGGTATGTTATATGTTAATGTAACATTATTCAGCAGGTTTCATTCGACTTTATGAAGCAAAATTAGTTAATTCTATAGGGTGATGCAAAACTTTTGGCTATTGACGTATAAAGAACATGTGGCTGTACACATCTCTGTTTGTCTTGCCAGTGATGGATGGAAGTGAAGTTAATTTAAAAAAGGCACAGAGTTTCGTGTTAAGGCTGGTCCATCATTTCATATTACAGTTACAAAATATAACTGGTGTTCAATTTGGTGCTAAGAAAAACAACAAAACACAACCCACAAAAAAAACAAAAAACACCTTCTGTTAATATAAACACACAACAGATCTCAATGTTAACACCCACTGAGTCGAGACACTGCAAACGGCCCTCGTTTTTGAAGCGAGTTCAGCATACTTAAAAGTGTGTTCTGTTATCTGGAGTGCAGTTTGCATGTCAACAGCAGCCGGTGAGGCAGAATGGGAGCTGAATGAAGATTTATTTTCATATTGCTCCGACTTTGTTTTGTAACACGTTTAACATACAAATTTAATTTCAGACGCCAACATTAATCCTAGAACAAGCTTTCAACATCTGAACAAAAGACAATTTAATCAAAGACAAGATCACAAAATCTTTTCAGTGCAAAATGTCCCTAGATGGTTCCTTAATTACCCCACATATAAAAACGGGAAACAAATGGAGTTTTCAGGAGTAAAAATTCATTTGTTTGACAAATATTCTTTGTTTAAATGCTATGATTCTACAAAGAAAAAAAAAAAGAAGAAACAAAAAAGAAAAATATGCATTTTTTTTTGTTTTGTTAATTTAACCTTCTCTTCCCTACACTTCCACTTCCCTTTCTAAGCCTACCCACCCCCTCTATCTTTACTGAACTGATCAATAGATTCGCTGGTCATCAGCGTGGTTTCTAGTGTGATTATTGCTCTTCCAGCCAGGATGGGGTGTCTGCTCCGGGAGTTTTCAACTTGATGTGGAACTGTTTGAGCGTCTGTTCAAGCTGCTTCTGGTTCCCGGCGTAGTAAGCCGCAATAGCACTTTGGAAGAGAACCAGCTGATTGTGCAATACTTTTACCTGGGAGAGGGAACAAGAAGAAACAGAACTACAAAATCAGCCAACAAACATGCTGCTAATGGGACAAATAACTATTATAATATGTCCCTGATGCGAAACTGCCTGAAGATAAACCCTTTATTACTGTTTATGGTGACGAGTCACACTGAGGAATCCTCTTTACTGCTTGAATGGAAGTTGCAGTGTGGCCTTCAGCGCACAATTAAAGGAGTTGTATGCAGACAGGGCAAAGGTCATTCTTAAGACTAAAAGCTTCTCATTTCTACAAAAGATCAGTAACATATTTTCACAGTAAAAAAAAATATTAGTGAACATTCAAATATTAAGACATAAAAAGGTGCTACTTTTGCAATTACTTTATAAAGAATGGTGATTAAAGCCTGTATAAAAACACTGCTGGCACGAAACCTTTTTTTCCTTGTTTACTTACCTTGTTTTCTTCCAGAAATTTCAGTTTAATAGAGACATCATTGCGCATTTTTTCATATTTCTCTCTGTATGCCTGGAATGCATACTGAGATTGCTCAATCTTTGGAACTGTAGTGGCATCCCGAGGTCCAAGATTAAGCTCCTCCAAATCTGTACGGTATGCATCGTACTCTATCCTGCAAGGAGCCAAGGACAAAGATCACTTTAAATCTTTTTACAACAGTCATTATATTTTATAAAAGCAAGGCAATTTTACATTCCAAACTTGTATGAGGATGTCAGAAAGAAAACTCTCTAATCTAGTTGCATGATCTCCAGTTTGGTGGTCTGAACTAAGTCCTCAGTGGATCTACCATAAAAATCACTGTAAAACTCAGGTGTCTGGTTGGGACTGAATGGCAGGGAGCGTTCAGGGGAAGATGGATGTTTGATCCCTGAGCTCAGGGAGGAAGCTCATGCTGAATAGCATACCTGGCATTTTCATATTGTTTGATGTTGACCATGGTGTCTTCAATGGTTTTGTCTACCAAGGTCTTCACACTACAAATGAAAAAGTTAATGGCCCCTAGGAGCGTCTCCCCATTTTTGGACAGAAGTTTTTGTGTCTCTGCATTGAAGCCAAACTCCTCCTAAAATACAAAACAATTTTAATCAATCAATTACTGTATGCAGACGTAAGTCATCTTTAAAAACTAGCCTATGGTACATCAAATAATATAATAAATAAAAATGATGCTATCAAAATCTTAACCCCTTTAAAATGATGAACACGTCATCAACACTGGATAACACTAATGTACGTTTATAAAATGGACGTAACACCAATAAAGGGTTAATGAGAGAACAAGGCAACAAAATGAACACACACGTCAAGTACAACATGAGGAAAATATAGCTAGACGGTACAGCTATATGCATCATTAAGATGGCTGGATTCATCTGCAGCATGGGACAGTTTAGAGACAAACCCTGATTTCCTTGAATGTTTGTCCTCTGGATAAAACAGAAACATCTAAGGATAATGGTCATTTAATTTAGCTTCATCTTAATGCAGTCTTCTGTGCCATTCTTCAGTGTCAAAACAAAAAATAGTTTACTTCTAACTGCTGTTCCCAGTTTTACCCATGCCCTTAAAGAATTCATCTGCCAACAACAGCTGAAGTGTACAGTTTGCATTTGGATGTTTCCATAGAGATGTTGTTAGACAGTCTACCCCACATTCTCAGCACTTCTATTTTTAAATGCGTCCCATGCCGGTATTTAAAATTGTTTTGGCAACCATCTTTTGTATTGGTGTACACATATACATCAAACAGAACATGCAAACATACAGCACTGTACATTTTCCACATTTATGGTCCCCCCTCCATCAACCCCACAGCAATAAAAGACCTTCACCCTCCAGAGAAATGGTATCATTATATCTATCTTTTAAGTTTACCAATATCTTGAACTTGAACTGGTTGGAGTGGTAATAAACAAAGCTATACTGCTTCTAGGTTTTGTTTGTGGTTTCTATACTCTGTGTACCCTGAGTAAAAAGGGATTCCATACCTCTTCAAACACCTGCATTCTGTTTTGTATTTTATATATCAGTTTTTCATAGGATGGTGTCTCAGCTAAGTTATTGTACCATTCCTCATATGGATTTGGGGTTTGATCTTTCCAGTGACGCAGAATAATTATTTTAGCTGTTGCAACTGTCAGCACAATTCAATTCAATATTTAACGTCAGCGTTAACTTTTATGCCAATCAGAACTGATAGTTGAGAACCTTCCTCCAAAGTCTTGATACATTCCAAATGGACTCTTTGAACAATACAAGTGTCTGTGCCCAGACTGAAACAGTATGAGCTATAATAGGGTTAGAACAAGTTTGCTCAGGCGGATCCTATTCTATATAAATCAATTGGGGGGGAAAAGCGTATTTGCATCTTCACTTCAATAATTACCCAATCTGGTCTTTCATTCCCTGTCTTTCTCAAAGAAGCTATTTGAGTTAAAGAGAAGGCAAAATGATAATATTTCAAGGATTGGCAATTTAACTGGATCTTGTAATTAAGTGAGGGCTAGCCGTGGTTCAGAGAGCCGCAATATACTAATTTAAATATTTGTTGTGTCATCTTAGTGAGATCTCAAGCATGGCGAGAGTCGTGGTACATTTTTTTTTTTTTTTAAATAATGAAAGGTAGTTTAATCCCATCACATTCTATAGTGGGGTCCCCACCTTCACCCCTAAACAAAATGTGTTTCTATCAAAGCTTTTCATAATCATACAGTAGCCCCTCGCTAAACCGGATATGTTTGTCTGATATAAGGCGGTGTAGGATTTAAAAATAATATATGTACAAAATAAATCATGCTGCTGCATTGTACACATTATGCGAATAACAGATTATTTTAAAATTTAAACTAAATGACTTGAGTTTAATTTATTATTATTATTATTATTATTAACTTGGCCTAGTCAATGAACACAATAGATCATGGTGCCGCATGGAGGACTGTCAATTCTCTTTAATATGAATTTCAAGGGACCTGCAACAAACTTTGCATTACACCACAAATTCATATTATGAGTAGCCTATAAGCCAAATGTATGCTATCTGTTTTTATTTAAGTTAGTCAAGGGTGCAGTGCTAAATTGTGCATTAACAGTTTCCTATTCCTATACAGATGCTCAGAATGAGCTGGAGGGGATAGCGGCACATGTGTGCAGTCTATTACTCCCAACACGTTGGGGAAACCAGAAATGTCACAGAAATTTTTCTTCAAGGCTTGTAAATACACCTTGCTTTTAGGGAAAAAAATAAAGTATTTGGGTGCTCAATGCACATTTGAGGTGAGCACAACTGGCAATGCACGAGAAAAAACAGACTAAGAAATGCCAGCAACAATTGCAACTGTTTAAAACATGCTTTCAAAAGTTCTTAACAAATTAATGCAATTGTAAGTGTCGCAATTGCTGACAGCTTTAGTACATCTCATTACAATATTTGAATGCTCATTTGCACAATCTTTGCCCCCTTTTTGCTAATTTATGCAGGAACGCCCATAATTACATATTCATCTAAGGTTGGACCACAAAAGAAAAACTGCAGCTGCAAAGCATTCCCAAAAAAGTCGCAAATCGCATTGCGCATGTTTAGTACATTTCACCCAAGACTTCCGACTCGTTTGCAACTGGTTTGCGACAGCCACAACACTTTAATACATCTACCCCTGAGTATTTACTGAACTTTCAAAATAGTTAAAGCCATTTTAGACATTTAGAGAAAAACAGAAGAGTCCATTTCACTTCTTAAACGTTATCTTATTTGTGACATTTCTCTTTTTAATTCTTTTTGAACACCCTCATGTCTGTATTTGATAAAGCACCTTTTTACTGTGAGATGTTGTGATTTTTTTTTAATTTTTTTTTACAGTTTTAAATTCTTTGAAGTTATACCAGAATTTCAATTTCCAGTTCACTCCAGATTGTTTAAAAAAACAAAATTAATGTTAACTTGAGAATGCATGAGACCTGTGAATTCTAACAGCATTTTATTTCTTTAAAAAAAAAAAAAAAAAAAAACCACAACACTAGTCTGGAATATCATGAGTTATTTAAAGCAGTTCTAACATGCTGGAACAGATATTTGATACATCTTTAAATGCAGCTTGCACTGAGGAGTACAATGTGTGCATTTAAATCAAACATGGTTCTAACGGCAGAAGAGATTTTCTTCTAAACACCAACGCAATCGTTTCACACATGAACCCTGCTGAAAAGCAATAAATCTCTACTGGAATCAGAACATCATTAAAAGTTCATAAAAAATGACAAGAGGATTTATTCCTTTCTAGAGGCATAGCACAATAAAATGTCAAGGCTAATGCAATATAGTACAAATGTAATGTATTACCTGCATTACATTTCATGTTTAGTATTTTAATAGCCAAGACAAGGTAAATAAGATGGTCATGTCTGGAAACAACCTCAACTGATTTAAGAAATAATCTAAACAATTTTGAAAAAAAAACTCTTTAAAATAATGAATAAGCATTGAGTAGCATATTGATATAACATTACTGTCAGATATAAAAAGAAGAAGAACAGTAGGTGCTGTCCATGTGTATTGAATGCAAAACTGTAAGGAGCACCATTATAACCAACATTACATCATTTCTGCAGGTCTGTTTGTAGCTCTGAATTGTCAAAGAGCGTGGAAGTGATTGATATTGTCCATATGTCCAGCTGTCCACCAACTGCTGTAGTACTAATTCACAGCAGTTTAACAATGCCCACTAACTCACTAATCCACTATTTCTGTAACATTTCCTGTCAATGTTGCTAACAAGGCCTTTGCACAGTCAGCAATTACGTGAAATGGCTGAGGAGGCACAGTGTGCCTCACACATCTCGGGAGACCTTGACTGCAGGCTGAGAAAAAATGAAAAGGCTGCTGCAGATTACAGTGATCTTCACAAAGCAGCAAATATTCTCATTAGTTAGAAAAAAGACAAGCCAAAGGAAGCGTCAAGATTAGTAAGAAATCAAAAAAGAACTTATACATAACAGATACTGGTTCATAATTACAAAACGAATACATACTGTAATAATCCACCAACTCCTGCTTTTAGAACATTGTTTTAGAAGCCGGAAGGCTTCCATCCAACCCCACAGCGGGTACAGAAGGTATGCTCCACATCGTCCTCATACAAATCAGTCATCTGACTTGAGGAATAAAGTTACATAATCAAGTAAACGAATCGCGAAAAAAATATTGTGCAAAGCCAAATTTGAAAGTCACTTTGCCAAAAACAAGTCATTTGTGGAGTTATTATTATTATTATTATTATTTATTTATTTCTTAGCAGACGCCCTTATCCAGGGCGATTTACAATCGTAAGCAAATACATTTCAAGTGTTACAATACACTGCAGACACCCAATGAAGCTTTGGCCAAAATGTGAGTAATTTTATGCAAAAAAACAATTGACAACAATTTACACATTTAAAAATAAATGAATGAACAAATATAAAATAATAATACTGTATAATACTGTATAAGCAACGTTTTTCAAGTACATCATGTGATTGATGTGCACCGTGGCCTAGTTAGTAATCGCAGCATGGAGCTTCATTTTTTCCATGATTGAAACCCATGCTTTAACTTTTGGACAATCGCTCGCATACCTGCTGTCCATACTGTAGTGCTTCCCAAAACAAAAACACCTCCAGAAATGCAAAATAACGTTAATACATAACACATTTTGCTAGTTAACATTTGTTACACAAACAGAAATACACAATCATACAATTCATTTTAAATTATTTATTTGCTGCTAATATATATTACAACAATATTTACATTCTCTTATCTAGCGTAATACTGTCGAATATATCCGATCTACATGTTAATGTAAATTATACGTACAAAAGTCATTTTAAATTATGCATTTTTGTTAGGCTAATATATCGGATCTAAAGCGATATTCACATCATCTTATCTAGCAGCATACTGCCGAATAAATCCGATCTACTAATTGATATAAATTATACTTACAAAATTAATTTTAAATTATTTATTGTTCATTAATATATCCGATCAACTTATTTCCTGGCTCGATCTACTTATTTCCTAGCCTAGGCTCGTTTACATTACAAACAATGGAACCTCCCCTTTAAATTCTAGAGCTTGATCAACTTATTTCCCGATCAACTTATTTCCTGGGACACCGAGACCAAAATTTACTAGGGGCAATTATTTAGAAATTACAAAAAGAACCTTGAAGCTTGATCAGCAGCATGGAGATCAGAAAACAGAATGAATAGCATATCTATTTTTAAATGTGATTGTGGTCTGAAATAAAATAGTATTTTTAAAATAAAATTATTAATATGTAGCTACAGTAAGCACTTCCAGGAAATAAACTGTTAACTGTGAAGAGAACATAAAAAACAACAATGTCATCATATCCAAAAACTGCAAACTAACAAGATAATTGGTAGGCTTTACGTACTACGCGTAAAAAAAATAAATGCAGTCTGCTACAGTGGCGTAACAAGGCTTGGAAATGTGGGTGAGCCCCAATTTAGGTTGGACGAGCAATGACCAAAGGTCTGACGTTACAGGAAATAGTTTACATTTCAAAATCAATTAAAATCATGAATACATCAAATATTTCCCCTGTAAATCCATTTAAAATGTTTGAAGTAGACAAAAAATAAATGTACATATATCTGCCGTGAATGCACTTTAAAAAGCCAAACCAGCGAGAACACACTAATATTACATTTTAAGCAATTATTAAATCAAATGAAAGTTAGTAAATGACTTCCCATTGCCTAGTTAGTATCCCCTCGTCTCCGCTCCACCTTGCAGGATAAGGCGTCGGACTTGCTGTTGAATATTGCAATTCTAGTCATACTCCAGAGAATCGCACAGGTCTCTGTCAAACCATAGGAGAGACAGCATGTTCTTCAGCGACTTGTCAGCATTGTGGCTCGCAACAGCTGTATTAATCCTGTTCACGGTGTACACATGGTCACTGGGATCAAAACTCTTAAAAGTGCATGTATATATGGAAAGATATACAAATGGCAATAATCTAAAACTTAAATTAGTGTTGGATATTTTTTCCCCACAGTCGATTTGCGCTTTATTTGTTGAATGAAGACTTCAGCTTCATCCATATTAACGTTGTTCAAAGTACATGCCAGTTCTGTAGACTTCCTCTATTGCCAAATGTGTCGATTGTGGCAAGCATGCAGACGCGGCTTTCATGAGGTCATACGTGTCATTTTGAAAGCGGCTGTTCAATTCACAAAGTTGACAATCTAAAATATGATTCCACATTGCTCTCAAATCTTCATTAGAGTGCTCCCTGGGTCACTTTCCCAAAGATGAAGTAACAAACGAATCACCCAGTTGATTTGGTAATTTTCTCTTCCGACATTTATTTTCACATGTTGCCATTTCCACTGCTTAAGTAGATGTAAATTAATAACTTGCAGATATCTGTCTGTTGTCTAAAAACAAAATTAAATAGACTCATTTGTTTTGCCACGTTGACCGCCACACTACTACAGGCGCTTAGCGTCCATTGAGGCGGCTGCCTCGGTAAAAATCGGCTCAATTCTGTGAAGACGAAAAAACAAAACAAAAAAAAAACAACGTGTAAAATTGATTTGAGATATATATATATATATATATATATATATATATATATATATATATATATATATATATATATATATATATATAGTATTTTTAATTTCTTCACATTACTGTGATCTCGGGCTGTAGACACTGGGGTATATGTCAAATTCGCGCCACAAAGACGTTTCTCATCAGTCAGTTTCCCAAGTTACTCTGTACTCTGGTTTACAGTGCAGCACTAACATGAAACGGAGAAAAAACCAACCAATTACACATTTCCTTCTAAAGAAGCCAACTCTTGGTAAGAATCAACGTTAAGTGAATTTATCATTTATATTGTTGTTTTTCCCCTGCGCAATGTGATGTTTAGCTGCAATACGTTTTGATAAAGCTTTTTTTTTTTCTCCCATGTAGAATGTTTAACGCCAGCACAGCAAAAATCAAAGTACCTGTTTTTATGTAGACATTAAATGTGTAGCTAAACCGGGATAGCTGGCTGTATGTTTTTTTTTGTTTGTTTGTTTTCTCGTCACTTTAACTGGACAGTCAGCTCGTCCAAGTATCACCCTACCTGCCATATCATAGCGTTTTATTATAGCATAGTGATTGTGTATTTGCATGTATAGCGGGGCCTGTGCGCTAGGCAGCACCAGGACCTCTGGCGACCGGTTTCCCCCGCCTAAAGTACTATACTACTTCCTATCGTCGATTTATATTGACAAAAGAATATTAGAATTGACTAAGAAACTGTGTAAACGTTCAAAGGAGATCTAGCGTTCAGAGGTGGGAACACCATCATTATCATCATCATCATCATTATTATTATTTTTTGTGAATATCTTGTCAAAGTACTAGAGAGTTGTACTCGAACAGCACCAGTCCCAGCAGTGTCAGCACCAGTCCCAGTGTCAACACTTGTCCCAGCAGTGTCAGCACCAGTCCCAGTGTCAACACCAGCAGTGTCAGCACCAGTCACAGTGTCAACACCAGCAGTGTCAGCACCAGTCCCAGTGTCAGCACCAGTCCAAGCAATGTCTGGCTAAAGCCTGCGAAATTTTTAAAAATAGTATTTTTGTCCTAAACTTGAGCTCCCGCCTTCGGGGTGCACAGTTTAAAAAAAATAAATAAATAAATAACAAATATGCAAATTTACTTAAACCTGGCATTCACACAGGCACAGATTTGGGTGGGACTGCGTGCTAACTGGGTATGCCCCTGGCCTACTCTTATCATACTTAGCTTGATTCATGGGCTTGCACCGATCCTGAATGTCTGTCGAAACTGGTGGGTTTAATTTGTTGTTGTATTGTTGTCTGTAGCAGAAGAGCTGCTGGTGTATTCTGATAAGTGAAGGCATGTTCAGCACGCAGCAGACTAGATGCACTCGTGTGATACTGTGTGTGATTACTGGAACTCACTCTGACAGTATACAAGTAAGCGTCTTTCTGCCCAGTGAGCCGTCAGAACGTTTTTACAAAAAATAAGTAAATACATAAATAAAACTCCCATTCATTTTAGTGCTTTGCTCCATTAAGCGGTTCAGTGACTAACTTTCTATTTAAACAATAACTGCACTCAGACACTCAATACAATCCAATGTTGCCGCGGCCGGGATTGAAGTACGGTATGCTGAAAGGCTCAGGCACAGCAATGCAAAAAAATGTACGCATTAATTGCAGAAATTAACTACGATTAATTGACAGCCCTAATATATATATATATATATATATATATATATATATATATATATATATATATATATATATATAGACACACACACGGATGAAGGCTATATTTGCATCCTGAGCCATTCGAAATTCGAAATAATACCACAGTAGTGACGTCAAAAAGAGAGAATTCCTCTAGAGGAAAATATATTTGAACTTTGACCCATTCGACTCCTCAAAACCATCACTTTCAATTCAAACACAAAATGTCTAGTTTTCAATCACTCGACATCACCCACAGTACAGAAATGTTCATTAATGATCAACAAAATGAGAATACGTTAAATAAAATGATGTAAAGCTGGTGCATTCATAGAGAAACTGGAAAAGAACGGGAAATTAAAACAAGGTAAAAGGCAATCATCCAAATAAAGCTGAAGCACTAACAGATAACGACACAGAACACCTGAACACTGAAACACTACTTTAAAAAAAACCCGGCTGTACTGCTGAACCTCGTCTTCTTTAATATTAGCATCACAAGGGTATCCATGTATTATAAAAAAAAAAAAATAATAGATGGGCCTCTTCATTGAGTTACAGGAAAACAATTCCATCTCGGGTTTCTGTGACAGTTTATAAATTACTTGACCTTCAGTCTCGTAATTTATGATGTCACAGAAACCCTTGATGGAATTATTTTTCTGTAACTCACCGATGCCCGCCCATCTATATATATATATATATATATATATATATATATATATATATATATATATATATATATATATATATATATATATACACACACAGACGTGCTCAAATTTGTTGGTACCCTTACAGCTCATTGAAATAATGCTTCATTCCTCCTGAAAAGTGATGAAATTAAAAGCTATTTTATCATGTATACTTGCATGCCTTTGGTATGTCATAGAATAAAGCAAAGAAGCTGTGAAAAGAGATGAATTATTGCTTATTCTACAAAGATATTCTAAAATGGCCTGGACACATTTGTTGGTACCCCTTAGAAAAGAAAATAAATAATTGGATTATAGTGATATTTCAAACTAATTAGTTTCTTTAATTAGTATCACACATGGCTCCAATCTTGTAATCAGTCATTCAGCCTATTTAAATGGAGAAAAGCAGTCACTGTGCTGTTTGGTATCATTGTGTGCACCACACTGAACATGGACCAGAGAAAGCAAAGGAGAGAGTTGTCTGAGGAGATCAGAAAGAAAATAATAGACAAGCATGGTAAAGGTAAAGGCTACAAGACCATCTCCAAGCAGCTTGATGTTCCTGTGACAACAGTTGCAAATATTATTAAGAAGTTTAAGGTCCATGGAACTGTAGCCAAACTCCCTGGGCGCGGCCGCAAGAGGAAAATCGACCCCAGATTGAACAGAAGGATAGTGCGAATGGTAGAAAAAGAACCAAGGATAACTGCCAAAGAGATACAAGCTAAACTCCAAGGTGAAGGTACGTCAGTTTCTGATCGCACCATCCGTCGCTTTTTGAGCGAAAGTGGGCTCCATGGAAGAAGACCCAGGAGGACTCCACTTTTGAAAGAAAAACATAAAAAAGCCAGACTGGAATTTGCTAAAATGCATATTGACAAGCCACAATCCTTCTGGGAGAATGTCCTTTGGACAGATGAGTCAAAACTGGAGCTTTTTGGCAAGTCAAATCAGCTTCATGTTCACAGACGAAAAAATGAAGCTTTGAAAGAAAAGAACACCATACCTACAGTGAAACATGGAGGAGGCTCGGTTATGTTTTGGGGCTGCTTTGCTGCGCCTGGCACAGGGTGCCCTGAATCTGTGCAGGGCACAATGAAATCTCAAGACTATCAAGGCATTCTGGAGCGAAACGTACTGCCCAGTGTCAGAAAGCGCTGTCTCAGTCGCAGGTCATGGGTCCTCCAACAGGATAATGACCCAAAACACACAGCTAAAAGCACCCAAGAATGGATAAGAACAAAACATTGGACTATTCTGAAGTGGCCTTCTATGAGTCCTGATCTGATTCCTATCGAACATCTATGGAAAGAGCAGAAACTTGCAGTCTGGAGAAGGCACCCATCAAACCTGAGACAGCTGGAGCAGTTTGCTCAGGAAGAGTGGGCCAAACTACCTGTTAACAGGTGCAGAAGTCTCATTGAGAGCTACAGAAAACGTTTGATTGCAGTGATTGCCTCTAAAGGTTGTGCAACAAAATATTAGGTTAGCGGTCCCATCATTTTTGTCCATGCCATTTTCATTTGTTTTATTATTTACAATATTATGTTGAATAAAAAATCAAAAGCAAAGTCTGATTTCTATTAAATATGGAATAAACAATGGTGGATGCCAATTACTTTTGTCAGTTTCAAGTTATTTCAGAGAAAATTGTGCATTCTTTGTTTTTTGTGGAGGGGTACCAACAAATTTGAGCACGTCTGTATGTGTGTGTGTATATATATATATATATATATATATATATATATATATATATATATATATATATATATAAACACACACATACAATACAAATTCTAAAAGGTTTAAGAACTTACGTGGAGCTCGAGCGATTTTAAACTGAGGTCTGCGAAAGCATCTCCAAGCTGCCTCTGGGTCTGCACCATCTGGTAGAGCTGTGATCCCAGGGTCTGCGCCAGTTTCACCACATACTCGTACTTCCTCTTGTTGTCACGCAGAATTTCTATCTGTGCCTCCAGCTCCAAGTCCACAGTTCTAGAACCTCTCCCCAACTTCTCCGACATGATCTGTCTTGTGCACTGTAAAATATTCAAAATGGGGACACAGATTGGTTAAAGTGGGTAGAACAAAACAGCTGCACTACAGCTGGGTTTGAATCCTAGCTATCCTACTGAATATCTGGAGTTGACCTCCATGTGTCTTATTCCCACCTTGCTGAAAAAATGGATAGGAGCACAAACCAAATGGAAATCCGACGTAACTCCTCAAACAAGGGTTATCCTGCTTTCGTATTTTAATACAAATGTTGCAATGTCTTTAGTTTGATCAAAATATGCTGGGTGGGGATATTATAATCCAATGTTCACACAACATATGTTAAACAAATCTAAATACATTGCCTCAAAGTAAATGCAGGCAGCTAGTTTAAAACACTAAACACACACTTCTGTCCTGTTAGCCTATATTGATTTTAGCAGGGATGACTACTTTGCAAGCCATCTGCCACTGTCCAGAGATAAACATCATATTTATATGAGAAACGGACACTACAAAAACATAACTCAAGAATTCTAATAACTTCTAATTTTCAGACAAACTTTTATTTCAAGGCTGCAATCGTCTTAAGAACTTTATATTTCCAGTCCAACAGTGAACATAAAATAAAACCATGTACAGTAACATTCATATTCCCAGAACAAGATTAATAAAATCAATAAAAAGTATGGAATTAATTATATTGGGAAGGTGCCAGGAATATGCATCCTTGGGTCTTTTCAGGTAGGCCCTAAAAAAAATAAAACGGAAATTACTGTCTCCTCAAGGAAGGTGATGTGGATCTGAGAATGCAAACGTCCTCTTGCTAAAGTAAGTATTCTGTTTTACTGCATTAACATAATTATATCAGCAGAATGTGCCCTATGTTTTGGTTACTGACATATGAGGCTGGTGCCAACCAGTGGGTTGTTTTCCTGAGTGATAGGAAAGGAAGCAACTCCAGCAGTGAGGATAATTGGATCAAAAAAAGATATATATTAAAATGAGAACACATTTTTGAAATGGTGAAAGGCTGTAGAGGAAAATACCGTACAGCTGCATGAGTCCTGTCTCTCTCAACAGGCACTGCAGTAGTCAAGGGTTGTTTGAGGTGATTTAGAAGGGAAAAAAAACCCAACACAATTTCATATAAATAAAAACGACGTTTAAAACCAGCAGCCTTGTTTCACTTCAACTGTATTACAGTCTGGTAATGCAATCCAAGCCAGCTATTGTAATGTATACTGTATGTAAAGCAGAATAGGCTGGGTGTTGAGATTTGCATTTTCACACGAGGCAATTTTCACCTACTTTGTATGTGTTGATGCTCCATTTTCTCACAAGCTCTAGCTTCTCCATTGCAGGATTCTTAAGGTCATCTGAAAGAACTACTGGCCCACTTACAGGTTCAACTTTCATCATGTCTGGAATGACAAAAAAGGCACCTTTAATAAAACTACAGACGTCTCCTCTTCAATGTGTTTTCCCTTTAAACTATACATGTTTGAACCGAGAATGCCATGACAGAAATGTGGGACAGACCTGCAGAAAAAGGTTAAGCTCCCCTTTAGCTGTGCAAGGCAGATCAAACACACAGACATTTCTTACACACAGACATTTCTTGGAAAGCAGTGGAACACAAATTTCACACAATATATGCAGTTGTTGTAAAACTCTACAGCCTTACTACTTTCCACCACACCATAAAGATGTTTTGCACCCAAAGTATCAAGTGTAAGGCATACAAATTGAAAACATTTTCTACCAGACCAGTCCATGGTATCTAGAGCTATGCAAAAGTCATAACACACTTGGCTCATTAGAAAAAACATTGCTTTTTTTCTGCGCAATGGAAATCTAGGAAAGATAACACTTGAGTTTCTAAGTTGAAAGAAGAGATTTGATTGGCACAGTTGTTGCTGTTGTGTATAACCACCAGCAAAATCAGCAGTAAAACGAGTAGACCTGAAATAGAGGGATGATGAAAACCTGTGCAACACCTTAATACAACGCAAAGATGCTCAATACAAAGCAATTTAAAAAAACAAAAGGGCATTAGCAGAATACTGCTCTTACAGTATTCTCAGGAGTAGATTCTGTCCTAAAATAAATGTACAGTACTGTCAGCTAGTGTACAACCTCCACGCTAAAATAAGTAACACCACCACTGTCCTGCAAGGTTATTAAGAACATAAACATGTCAGCTGTCATAAAAGCACCGATCTCTGATTGTTTCCTCTTTTAAAAGACTGCAGTACCACCATGCATGTGATGACAGTTAGAAATACCACATATATATTTTTTGTCTTGATAGAGCAGACAGTAGCCTGAAGAAGAGATTGAAAGGCAATAGCTATGTTGAAGCAGTGTTTCCTTCAATCTGAAGAGTTTAGATTAAGTTTCAGTTTAGATTAAGAATTACAGATTCCCAGGAAAAAAACTACATGAAGTTGTTAGTGCACCACCATCTGATAGAAAGGTAATTATAATCCAGTCAGTACACTGAGTACCTTTTGGACTAAGAAAATTGTTGTCTGGTCTGGCCAATCTGCTAGTCGCAGCAGTGCTGGGAGACACAACAGTTGACATGGGCTGACTTGAAGATCCTGAAAAGGGTAGATAATTTTCTAATAAAAAGGATTTCCCAAAGGTTTAGATCTGCATGGCTTCCGCTACTTCTCAGGGGGAAAATAAACAGAATCCAAATTGTTCAGGTCAGATCCTTTGGAATGTGCAACAGGAAGGGCAAAAGGAACTTCTCACTATCCCTCACTAGCCATGAACCAGGTGAGTGCAGCAATGGATACTGCTGCTTGAGGGCACCTCTAGCAATTCCTGGCTCTCTGCTGAATGAGGTCTCCAATTTCAATCCTAGGGGCTCCTGAGGAATTGACTTATTAGCCACTTGATATATTTTTGTTCCAGTACCGTGAAGGGTGCAGACTTTAAAAACAAGCAAAATGAACAAAACAGCAGCGTAACTAAATGGATACAGTAATTTATATCAACATTGAAACTCATAACCCTATTGGCTAATAGAGTGTGAATGACCAGAACTAGTATGTTCTATTGCCCACCACCAGATCAATGAAATAATATAAATAACTAGATAACTAAGTCTACTTGTGTTTTAAGACATATGCAGCTTGATTACTGGCACGAATAACAATAAACGCAGCTGTTTTTACTGTAGAACTCTACAGAACTCTACTGTAGAGTGAAGACGCATTTTAATTTATGTTTTACAAAAGCACATTTTAGACATTAATTCTGATTGTTACTGAATGTTTGCGATTCCTTCCTGTTTTAATAATTTTATTGAGATTTGTTAATAGTAGTAAAGTGAAGTCCCATCAGTATTTGTTTCTAAACCTGGCAGTAACTATCCAGGGAATTTGTGATAATACATCCCTGTGAGGGTTTTATTTTTGATGACAGGCAGTGGAATAGATGGAAATTATAGTTATCCATTACCACAATTATCTTTATGCTTTTTAAATTCAAATATAACCTCCTGATTGGATTGTTTTAACAAATAAGAGATCGGAGGAAAACAGCTGCCTATGTCAATGCTAGGCCCTGGAAACGGTGGGAAGTTTCATGGAACCGGTTGCTATGATGTGCCCTTTTTATGAAAAAGTTTACAGCATATTCACCAAACATGCCAATTAAAATACTTAGTGGAAAGGAATATGGATGGCACCACAACAGTGAAACTCGACAACACATTCTCCTGGTAAGTGTTGCTGCAAACACAAGCATTTATGTATGTATTTATTTTTAAGATGCAACTTTCTCCTGTTTAAAAACAAACAAAACACCTTGTTATGTTAGGAGCAAGTCCAGAATAGTTAATACCTTTTTTTGGCCCTGCTTCTATGATTCCCTCTGCCGTGGCCCCAAAGCTACTTGAAGAGATGTGGTTTTCAGACATGCCATGTTTCAGGTCCTGTGAAATATGAGAAAAGGAAGGAATATTCATCCTTAGTTCCCAAATTAAAGTACATTTAGGCATTTTGGTTGGCCACAGAAGGACATGTAGAACAGAAACTTCTTTTAAGAGGAGGCTGTGTGGTCTAGTGGTTAAAGAAAAGGGCTTGTAACCAGGAGGTCCCCAGTTCAAATCCCACCTCAGCCACTGACTCATTGTGTGACCCTGAGCAAGTCACTTATCCTCCTTCCGTCTTTCGGGTGAGACGTAATTGTAAGTGACTCTGCAGCTGATGCATAGTTCACACACCCTAGTCTCTGTAAGTCGCCTTGGGTAAAGGCGTCTGCTAAATAAACAAATAATAATACTCTGTATGCATACCATGATGAAGTAAGTTATTACCAAAACTCCTTCAGCAACATAGATAAAAATAGGTGCTACAGTAACATGGATGTTTTATTAGCAAGGCAGACTTATCTCCAACCACCTCCTATGCACCCTGTAACAATAGCTATTATATATAGTTTTGGTGTTTCTTTTTTATAGTCCTGGATAATAAATAGTAAAAAAAAAGTTTAGTTTATTAGATTTATTGATGTGCACAGATATTGTTCTGTTTTTAATTTTATACATACCTTTATTCATTTAAACACATTAGAATGTTTTTTCACTTTTTACTTAAAATAATCTTATGCATTTATTCGATTTGTTTTGCCTTTGTCGCCGAGGAGAATAACGGTAGGCAGGATCACAGAGGGCTGTATTACAGATCGATCATGGAAATACAGGATTTCTGGCTGCTTTTTGAGTCAATTTTCATAAAGATGGTGGTTATACACTGTATCTGAAACAAAAACACATTGGGAATGTGAAAAAACACCATGTTATCAAAAGTGCCCAGCCATTTAAAGTGGAGATATCAAAAACACAAGCCAAGTTTCAGGAAACCATTGGGGCAACCTTGCCCAGCACCAAGCAAATAGGCACAACTGTAAAAGCGGTGGGGGTCAAGGTTGCCCCAATTGTTTCTACTAACTTGGCTTGTGTTTTTCAGGCACAATAAAAGCAAATTGAACTTGCATCAAAAACACAAGCCAAGTTAGTAGAAACAATTGGTGCAACCTTGGCCCACCACTTTTACAGATGTGTCTACTTGTTTGGTGCTGGCCAAGGTTGCCCCAATGGTTTCAACTTAGCTTGTGTTTTTGATATCCCCACTTTAAATGGCTGGGCACGTTTGATAACATGGCGTTTTTTCACATTTCCAATGTGTTTTTGTTTCAGATATCACTTCTTTTTTCACTTAATGAATAATAACACACACACATTACGGGAATAGCAAAATTGTTCAACCTATATTGAGGCAATGTATTGCTGTTTGGATAGGGTAAATGTAAATAGTAGCCAAGTCAGTTGAAAGGGTTAAGATGCGAATCTGTGTAGCGTAGCGGTTATGTAGTTGGAGTGAATGTATGACTAGTTAGGGATCAAATCCTGCCATATATATATAGACACACACACACATTAAAGTTGTGTGCAAAAGCATGTATGTTCAAAGATAGTGTCAATCATATCAACTACATTTTTACATTAAAAATATGTTTTACACAAATAAAATACATTTAATTTTTTTTTTTAAGTTTGCAATATAAACCCTGTGTGGGAGTTGAACCCAAGACATGCTTCCAATCCAGCTTGCAATGCAGACACCTCAGCTTTCACACCACAAAGTTTGTCCTTCCATTTCACACCATTTGCAAGTAGTATAGCAGTGAAGTTACAGTTTTTAACAAGTATCAAGATGAACAAGATTTTGTTAATAATGATTATGTATTATCCTGAGTGTATTGAAAGCTTTCATCTGATTTTGCAAACTATCATAATAAGCTTGATCCGTTCATTTAGTATATTGTAACGTTTTCATGTTTAGGAAGTAGTACTCAGGGAGACGGTGTTGAATTCTCAAAATGTTTGTTTTATTTGAAACTACAGAGAATTCCTGTCAGGGGCCGGAATTCCCCAAGCTCATGCACCCCCTTATTATATAATAACCTCCCGTCGTTTCCCGCCGCTGTCCGGCTCATCAACCAGTCCATGCTCTGCAACCCTGAAAACAGCAGCACACATTCTCCCCACTCATGCACTCACTCCCCCTTCCCATGCTAAGTAACATCGTGACCCGTCCCCCTTACAATACATGTAACATATATAAAAGACAAACTAAACAAACTGAACAGACAACAAGTCCTGCAGCAAAGCAATTGTCCGGGTCGTTACACTATATTTTTTAATTTGAAAGTAAAAATATATGAAAGCATGGCGACTTTTATGTACAAAAATCTTCACTAATATACAACTGAACAAGAACTGCTGAATATTTATTTTCGTTTCATACAGTATTAAATAGCAGTGTTTATATGATAGTGAAAAATAAATAAAATAAATATCAAGATAGATAAAGAAGTGGCTCCCGAGTGGCGCTCCACGTGGAGTGCAGGATGCGCCCTATAGCCTGGAGATCGCAGGTTCGAATCCAGGCTATGTCATGACCGGGGGTTCCTAGGGGGCGGCACACAATTGGCCGAGCGCCGCCCGGGTAGGGAGGGCTTAGGTCGACAGGGCAACCCACGGTTCACAGCACACCAGCGACCCCTGTGGCTGATAGGGCACCTGCGGGTCTGCAGTGGAGCCATTCAGATCTCTGTTGTCCTCCAGCACTATATGTCTGGTGGCTTCGCTGTGGATCCACAGTGTGAAAAATGACAGATTGGCAGGAACACGTTTTGGAAGACGCGTGTTTCAACCTCCGTTTACCGAGTTGCCAGGGGGGTTGCAGCGGTGAACCGGAATAAAAGTAATAATTGGGCATTCCAAATTGGGGAGAAAAACCGGGGTAAAAAAAAACCCATTGGCAATGACTAAATGTTTATTTAAAAAAAAAAAAAAAAAATAGACAAAGAAAGAAATACAATATGTATTCATTTATTTCAATATTTATTAATGTTTTACTTTTATCAAATATATAGGCTATCCTTCAGGATAGCTAATTCTCAGAAAAATGTACGTTCCTTTTTGTCCACTGGGGACCACAAATAGTGTTACTCTCATCAACCAGTATCAAGAGGAACTGTACTTCCTTGCGCCAACAGGGACCACAACGAGCGTTACACAGACAGGAAACCAAAATTTTTCAGAGCTCAAGATCAGAATCTCAGAATGAGGAGGAGGAGGATGATGATGATGATGATGAAGATGAAGATGAATCTCCAAAATATAACAAAGTCCCGGGAATTCTTAGCTGGCTGACTTCATCTTTCAAAATACTGCTCGTCTCAACACATTGTGTAGCACTGACAGTAGAACACAACACGTTTGCAAACTGAAGGTTATAGTTTCAAATCCCATGCATGCCAGGCAAATGTTCCATTTAAAAAAATAAATAAATCAGTTAATATAAATTATACAGGCATCACAATGCCTGTATCAAGTGCATTCCTTAGTATATTTCCATGTTGACAAAACAAGTTAATTGTCATTAAACTCAGATGTCCTGTAATATACATATGTGTGGATAAAACTCCCTGGGGTCTGCAAAAAAATACTTTGGGAGAAAAAGGAGAAGGACATTTTTACCTTACCTTGGCGACTTATTTCTCTTACTGTATGACAGGTATGTACTTTTTTTCTTCTTCTAAATTTCACCTAAGAGAGTGTTGGGAACTACACATTAAAAGGGAAATGGTAGTTTGGGGAATTTTTTTACTTTTGCTGCGCCAATACCCTGAAAACACATAAACTATCCTCGCTGTATAGAGAGTCTGGAATTTCTCGTGCTTTGCTCATAACTTGGTGCAAGGAACAACCCTTCAGTATTATCTGTGAAAACAGCTACTTCTATATTATAAACCTGAGTAGGATCAATTCCCATCAATGACACAATAAGGTGTATGGACTTACTAATAAGAATGGATCATCTTTTTTTTTTTTTTTTTTTTTTTAAATGTACAATTCCTTTAAATCATGAGAATGTTTAACAGCTCTGCAAGCAGGATTTTCAGCCCAACTGCTCTCCCCCCCGCCCCCCTCCAATATTTTTTTTTCAATACTAAATGTTTTTCACGCTCTCTCAGCAGGGTTACATTATTTTTGTGGCAATTAGCCTATCCTAAAACACTGAAGAGTACACTAGTCTTGCCAAGAGGCGTGCCAGTAGTTTGATTTTGAGGACTAATTCATGGACTTTTTAAATACATGGTGCAATTTGGTGCATTCCAGCAGCAGAATGCACACCTGTGACTTGCATTCTATTGAGGAACCAGGACATCTTGGTCTAATTATTTCTTTAATTATTTTTACTAAAGCAGATTATTGCAGTTTCCCGTACCTAGTCTTTAGTAAGATTAATACACGGTTTAAGCTAACAACATAAATCAGAAGCCTGTCTTGGAAAACAATAGGAATATCTGAGGGCAGCCAGATAAAGGAATGCAAACAGATAACCTGAACACCAAGTCATCTCATTGCTTTAAAAGCTGTACCTCCCTTGTCAACAGCAGAATTACATCATGTGCCACACAGGAGAACACCCAGCCTTTCATACAATACATGGTCCCAAGATTAATGTGAATAAATGATTTATAATGTTTGTTTTTCTTCTGATCTCAAAGTTACCATCACAGTTACCATCACAAAATTATATAAAAGCATTTATCAAAACTCACAGTGAGCTCTCGTGACAAGGTGTATGGAAAACAAAGCAAATATTACAATGATAACATTGTACCTAAGTGCATTATGAATCCATAAGATTTTTTTACCCGATTAAAATCAGCTTCATGTTTGAGGAGGAGAACATGACGCATTACATTGCTACAACACCCGTACATCATTTTTACATTTTTCATTAGATACCACAAAGCACTGTATTTATCAATTTTAAATGATTCTTTAATTGTCATTAGGAGATTTCAAACATGCACTTTAATGATGCCTTCTTTCCATTCCGTCAACTTTCCTTCATTAAAAAAAAATAAAAAAAATACTGAAAGCTCTGCATTGAAAAAACTCTCAAAATAGTAAACTGGAGTTTATTGGCTTGTGTTTTTGATATGATCAGTGTTTTTTTTTTTACTTGTTAATTTCATTGATATTTTAATAGCTACTTTTTTTGAAGACATTTTTGGGGTTTTCTTTGACAAAAATCACAAAAACAGCTCACCTACTGGGACGCCACGACAAGCTTCCCTGTAATTGTAAATTCACATACCGCAGAAGGGTTACTACCTGCAAACTTAAGCTATTCTGCAAAATAGAACTACTAATGAGAGTACAGCTAATTGAAATTCAATCTCAAGTCTTATCGTAATTAAACTGTGAATCAGAATGTAATCTGACATGGCATTCAATCCTACAGTATTACAGCCAATGTTTCTTCCTAATCCTAGTGTTCAAATAAAATCAAAGCCCTGCCATTTGTTAGGCAACGTAATACATATGTATACTGAACAGAATCACCAGTTAGATAGTCGTGATCCTTAACAACGAAAGACCTTTGAACCTTAAATGGTTAAAACAAACAAAGATGCAACTACTGAAAAACATCAAAGCCTCTCAACCATCAGAAATAATGCATGTATGCGCTCTTCACTTTATGGATCGCAAAACCTTTTCAGAAAGAGCCTTTGTAGTGCAGATCTATAATTAAAATAAGAGATTCACGGGCTCCCGGGTGGCGCATCCAGTAAAAGCACTCGCATAGAGTGCAGAATGCGCCCTATAGTCTGGGCATCGCCGGATCGAGTCCAGGCTATTCCACTGCCAACCGAGGATGGGAGCTCCCAGGGGGCGGCGCACAATTGGCTAAGCGAAAGGCGACTACTAAATTAAAATAAATAAATTGGATTCATAATACTGTTATCCGTGAAAAAAGAAAAAAACACAGTGTTGCATGTTGTCGCATGTATAGTAAAAAGGCAGCAGAAAGGAAGATAAGCGAGCTTGCATACTCTACTGTTTTTTATGTTTTCTTGAATGAATGTTTGTAAGTTTCTGCGTTTGGATGTTTGCTTGTTTCCCGGAAACCTTGGGATTCCTAAATTGCAAGCACCTTTTAGACTGATCTGAAAATGTTTCTACGCCTTGATATTTGTTGATACCCCAAACTGAACAAATATTTGAGTGCTTTTTTTTTTTTATTTATTTTTTATATATAAAGATTGTTTGTTAAACTACCACAAATTGTGTATTTTGGTGTTTGTCATAATAATTAGTGGCTAATGTTCACAAAATGTTTGTTTTGTTTTCTTGAATTAGCTTATATTAAGTTTAGGGTGCCAATACTTTAGTCTGTGACTGGAAATACAGATTCAACCCCCAGATTCTAATAATCTCCAAGCTTGTGCTAAGGAATGTCATCAGCAAGTTCGATCACAATTGGACAAGGGGTTCTCAAGAAAACTACAGGGCTGTATAAATCGCACAAAGCCATTTTAACACAATAGACATATTTAAAGATATAACAAAATGTAGAGAAATAGTTAAAAACAAACAAAAAAAAATTAAAAGCAACCACAAATGACACTGCGAATCGTCATTGTGGTTCAAACATGATCTAAATAGATTTTCCAATTACTTTACAAACCTGACCACCAATGCCTGGGATTTTAACAAAAACATTTTTCTCACCAGTGTTTTGTCTTGAAAACACGGTTTAGAAAAGGAATTAACAAGGCTCCAGCTTTCACAGTAAGGTGCAAATTGCTTTTCTCCAATGTAAAAGAAACCAAAAAAAAAAAAAAGAGAGTCAATGGAATAAAAGCCTCTTAGTGTTGGTACTTGTACAGGAAACAATATAGCAGGGGAAGGGGAACGGAACAGTTGAGCTTTATAAAGTAATTTGCAGTCATTAAGCTACAAATTCATCACTTCACAAACCATTACTTCCGAAGGACGTATTTCACTCTGGTGCTTTTTGTCAAATTTTTCTAACCAGACATTTTGAAACTCAGCCAACTTTCACTTTATCAAAAGCACAAGTGTTGTAAATTACATAACAGGTCTTTCTGGCTGAACATAATGTGTTAAATTCAACAACACTTGCAAAATGCTAATACAGGCCTACATGAAGTATATATTTGAATGCAGTAATACTGGCCTGCCACTCAATCACAGACACAGGATTAGCACAGAGTCAGATTAAGATTTTCACCCATTTAGCAGCAATAGTCATCCTTGATGTAATGAGAAAAAGTCAACTGGATGACATCACTTATTAAACAAATAGGCTACGTTTTTAGCTTGGGTATTTTCACTTGATATCCAAACTCAAAGCTCATTACAGGGGTAATGTACGATTCCAAAGATTTCATTTAATTGCAATTGTGGTCAAAGCTGATTTTCATAAGTGAAAGACATTGTTTCAACTTCTGTGAAACAATACCTAAAGTACAGTGAAAACTCTCAAAGTGTGCTTTTTCATTAGGAAACCTAAAAGGTCTTATTAATGGCAGCCACACTGGGTGGATAGCTAATGTCAAGGTCACCAACACATTTAGCCTGCAGCACTTGTATCTGAAAATATGAAGTCAGTACCTAAATGATCTCTAGGAGTTTTTGAGAGTTTGTAAGTGACAGCTTGTAAACTTACAGCCACAAAAGGGTTACTTATGTTATCTTATCTCCCTAATATACCGCTGGTGATACTGCCAAACACATGACTCCTTAAGCACAGTACTATGAAGTATAAGACTAACTTAGAACACTTGCTCTTCTTACGTTTATAGAGCACATTTTAACACGAAGACAGCGCCATTATTCTCTGAAATGACATCTAAAAACTAGTGAAGTGAAAAGTGAAGCCTTTTGAACCTCAGTCTGAACCCTTTGAAGCATTTGGTTCAGTAAGGTTCGCTCGCTGTGTCACAGAACTAATGTACCTTAATATACTCTTGATACAGTATATTAAGCAATGTATACGGTAGTTTAAATAAACTACTGTAGCAATGTGGCACCCTTTTCCTTTTTGTCTAATTTATTATGGTTGAGGAACAAAGTGTTCTGAAGAGATTGGTTTTGTTTTTTTATTAAAATATTGTACAAACTTTAGTAAGTGCTGCACAATAAGATACTGTGTATTTAAATAATAAAAAAGCATGCACGTCTGATGTATTCAATTTAAACTGAAATGTCAGTGTAATGTGTATTAAATATAAACAACACATTTAGAACTTAACGTTCAGTGTGAAGCAGCAATAGGCTACCGGAAAGTTAAAATGCAAGTATGATCCGTGTGCGGAATGTGCATAAGAAGACATGTAGTAGGTTACAATTACATTATGAATATAGGTGTACTTTTACTTAAAATGTGTTTGGCCTAATCACGCCTAAAGTAATAAAAACGCTTTTACCATTTTATCATTAATATATTAATTATTTGCTTTTTCCATAAATTTTCATATTTCTGACTTTTTTGCCGGTTCAATATCTTCAATGTATTTTATCAAATGCTAGTTTGTCTTTGCACTTTAATTTGTGATTTTCCACCCGCATTTGTAATGGCTTATTATGGGTTGGTCCTCATTATCCGTCTAACTTGTTCCACTTGTTCAGGTCAGCTAAACCAATTTTTAATTTTTTTTTTGGTAAGGAGTAGCTTTTTTGCTAAGATGAACTGTTAACAAGCAACCTTAGAATAACCATTCAAACTTCACAGCACTTTATATGGCAGTGGCTAGTCCTCCTTGAGTAGGTTAAATGAGTGGAGCGCTGAAGAACATTTATTTTTCAAAAAGCTGTGGCTTGGGTGCAACAGAAACTGCAATCATTTCTGAAAATCCATTCATCTGAAATCAACTAAATGTAGCCATGGCTTGGGAGAGTTTCTGGAGTCCTGCGTAAATTATTTAGCAAGTAATGCCTGCTGTGTTGGATATTAATTCTTAAAGGTTACATTAAAAGGGACAATAAGTGGCGGCAGTCTGTAGGAGTCAAGATTCACATACAGTTACTCATCAGCAGGCATCACTGCAGTTGCTATTTTCCATTGAATTGAGTGGGCTTCCAAGTGCTGGAATATAACTGTGGCTACACAACAACACATTTCTTTAAACAGATAAAAACATGAATTTGTTCCTTACAATTTAATTTGATTTAGCACCTAATTATGACATAATCAAACTGAGTTTTTTAATGCTCTTAATCATTTTCATTAACTTTTTTTTCCTGAAAGTTAAGCTTGCTTGCCAGTTATATTCACACAAGAAAATTAACAGCAGTACTGTATAAATTAAGAATTACCATCTGGAAAACATCTTCACGTGTGTCATCTGAATCTCTGTTACTGGTCACTGAGATTTCAGCGGCTGTGTTTCTCGGGGATTCCTGGGCCATTTTAGTCTCCTAGAAAAAAAATATATATATAATGATAGGGGTTTGAAGTCAAAGCCAGTTCTAAACACGGAATAGGCTGTCAAGCAGTTCGTGATTAATTATCTGTGTGAAAATAATTCACACCTTGAGTGCAAATAAAAAAAAAACCTGATGCATCCCTGTCACAAAGACGGCCGGAGTGGGTGGCGTCAGACCAGATGCAGGAAATAAACAGACAGAGATTTGGGGTTTGGTGAAGCTGGGCGCGTGATCGCGCTCAGCATTTACAGTGCCTTGCGAAAGTATTCGGCCCCCTTGAACTTTGCGACCTTTTGCCACATTTCAGGCTTCAAACATAAAGATATGAAACTGTAATTTTTTGTGAAGAATCAACAACAAGTGGGACACAATCATGAAGTGGAACGAAATTTATTGGATATTTCAAACTTTTTTAACAAATAAAAAACTGAAAAATTGGGCGTGCAAAATTATTCAGCCCCCTTAAGTTAATACTTGCAAAACAGCTCGAGCTCAGTGAGGTTGGATGGAGAGCATTTGTGAACAGCAGTTTTCAGTTCTTTCCACAGATTCTCGATTGGATTCAGGTCTGGACTTTGACTTGGCCATTCTAACACCTGGATATGTTTATTTGTGAACCATTCCATTGTAGATTTTGCTTTATGTTTTGGATCATTGTCTTGTTGGAAGACAAATCTCCGTCCCAGTCTCAGGTCTTTTGCAGACTCCATCAGGTTCTCTTCCAGAATGGTCCTGTATTTGGCTCCATCCATCTTCCCATCAATTTTAACCATCTTCCCTGTCCCTGCTGAAGAAAAGCAGGCCCAAACCATGATGCTGCCACCACCATGTTTGACAGTGGGGATGGTGTGTTCAGGGTGATGAGCTGTGTTGCTTTTACGCCAAACATAACGTTTTGCATTGTTGCCAAAAAGTTCGATTTTGGTTTCATCTGACCAGAGCACCTTCTTCCACATGTTTGGTGTGTCTCCCAGGTGGCTTGTGGCAAACTGTAAACGACACTTTTTATGGATATCTTTAAGAAATGGCTTTCTTCTTGCCACTCTTCCATAAAGGCCAGATTTGTGCAGTATACGACTGATTGTTGTCCTATGGACAGAGTCTCCCACCTCAGCTGTAGATCTCTGCAGTTCATCCAGAGTGATCATGGGCCTCTTGGCTGCATCTCTGATCAGTCTTCTCCTTGTATGAGCTGAAAGTTTAGAGGGACGGCCAGGTCTTGGTAGATTTGCAGTGGTCTGATACTCCTTCCATTTCAATATTATTGCTTGCACAGTGCTCCTTGGGATGTTTAAAGCTTGGGAAATCTTTTTGTATCCAAATCCGGCTTTAAACTTCTCCACAACAGTATCTCGGACCTGCCTGGTGTGTTCCTTGTTCTTCATGATGCTCTCTGCGCTTTAAACTGACCTCTGAGACTATCACAGTGCAGGTGCATTTATACAGAGACTTGATTACACACAGGTGGATTCTATTTATCATCATTAGTCATTTAGGTCAACATTGGATCATTCAGAGATCCTCACTGAACTTCTGGAGAGAGTTTGCTGCACTGAAAGTAAAGGGGCTGAATAATTTTGCACGCCCAATTTTTCAGTTTTTTATTTGTTAAAAAAGTTTGAAATATCCAATAAATTTCGTTCCACTTCATGATTGTGTCCCACTTGTTGTTGATTCTTCACAAAAAATTACAGTTTCATATCTTTTTGTTTGAAGCCTGAAATGTGGCAAAAGGTCGCAAAGTTCAAGGGGGCCGAATACTTTCGCAAGGCACTGTAATAACAGAACAGAAAATAAAAGGTTTGAAACAAAACAGGACACGGCACTTTAAGCCAAAATAAATAGACAGACAAAACGAACTAACACTTAACAAACGGTGCACGGAGACAAACAAACACGGTGAGAACAAACACTTATATTTACGCTTTCTTTCGCTTTCTTTCACTTTCTTTCACTTTCTTTCACTTTCTAGTTTCTCCTTCTCCACACCCGTTCTCCACTCTCGAACACCCAACCCCGACTGCAAGAAATGTGCGTCTATATATACTATTGTGCTGGGATTCAATTACTAATTAATTACTCACTTGAATCCCAGCACGTGAATTAATTCTGTGCAACCCCGTGCTCACATATTACATTTAACCAGCACGTGAAGTGATTTGTGCCCTCCTCGTGCCTAAATACAAATCTACATTTTTAAATCACACGTGAAACACAGACCCGTTTATATCCCGTGTACCAATCTGTACACCGACATTAACACACGCACGCAACACACAAATGCACACAGGGACGGGGCACATTGCCACAATCCCTTATGCAAACTCCAACACCTACGTTTGGTTGACATTGGAACATGGTGTTCCTCACTGTAGTGACATGGTGAAACTGACAAATAAAAAAATATATCATTTTTTGACATACCAATACATCTTCTTTCATAACTTTAAACACTCAATCATATACTAATTCAATAAAAAAAGACATTTCTAATGTTGTACTCCAATAGAAACTTTCGTTAAATCACTTTCGTATAAATACTATTCTATAAAAATATACTTACCACATTTGTCTAAATTGACTTACGTTTTTTTTTAGTACTACAACACCACAAAATATTGTGCGACTTATTGTATTAATTGCTACTCGTGACTCATAATTTACTGTAAGTAAGCAATGCTCTTCATAAATTGTAAATAAGGATAACATATATTGATGGTTTATTCCAAATGAGCATTCTTATTTCATTATTAGAAATTTTAAAACAGTTTGTATGAACTCTATCGCGTTCAAAAAGTTGCTCTGTCAAAACTTTGAAAAAAAACATTATGCATAACAAAACAGATACATAAATAGAAAACTTAACATGGTACAATTATACACACAGAGTTGTCAGAACTGTGAACACCAACAGTAATGACAACTGCTGATTTCCCTATTATAACACTGGTTGAAACAGATCACCATCTGCGCACATTGTGAGAGAGTACAACAGTTTCCTCACTTCTTGCTGAACTTTAACCTGGGGCCATCTCCTCTGAAAAAATATCTATGGGTGTCTAAACCCTTTGCCCACATCAAAAATAACAAAGTAGACATACTTGACCTGGGTACAAAAGAAAAAAAGTGCTTATACTACTATGACTACTACTATAATCCTAATAAGAGTAATCCATCATGTATCCGCCCAACACATATCCACCATGACCAAGCTTTTCAGCAACATTCATTTATTATTGAACAGAGAAGATTAGTTCAGAAGTGGTAGATCCTACCAAAGATGTTATACACTGTGTTGTATGTGCCCCATGCGCAACCATTGCTGGTAGTGTCACGTGAGCGGTTCAGTGTGTTGATCTGTAAATAAATCCTGTTCGCCTGCGGGGCGTATCAACTTCAACCTCCGTCTTGATCACCTGCCTGTCACTCAGCAGCCAATGCACGCACCCACACGGCTACTCTGTCACAAGCATTAATACCCTGTATCTTTCTAAACAAGGGATTTAGAGGAGCTCCCTAATAAAAGCTGAATCTCAAAACAATAATTGTGTGAATATAGTAATTGTTACAGCTGTGTATAATGGTATTTAAAACAGGATTCATTTATCTGATTACACGACAGACTACTGTAATACTAATACTAATAATAACACCATCAATAATGTCAACCAAAAATGCTTTGCAGTACAAGCCAAAGAACGGGGATAATGCTATATGTATTAATAAAATATGTAGGCTTAGTAATTGTTAAAGGTTGGAAGTGCTAAATACTCCTTCTCAGTATCTAGGCTAGTAGCTACTGCATTACTTGTTAAATGATTATTCTATCTGAAGCAGTCGGAGGACATTAAACTCCACCTGCGGATATTTGTGAAAGAGGTGGAGCAGATTAATGACTAATGTAAAAAAACTATACCAACTCAGTGTTGCAAGTCAATTTCAACAGTTTTACCACAAAAAACAAAAAAAAAATGGTTTGCCTCACTTAATCACTGAAGCGATGAAGACAAAAGGAAAAGTTGGAAAAATATGATTGCTGCCCAAGATGTTTTCTTGAGTATCCAGTGGAATTACTATTTTATTGTTTATTTAAAAAAATAAACAGAGTAGCCTATATAAAAAGAGAGAGTAAGCAAGGCTGCCAGTCAGTCATATAGTCATAGGACTTCAATCCAGACACTTAGAATTCAATTACTGGAGCAGCAGACCACCCAAAATGCCTGCCAAATCCTACAATAGTAAGGGAATGTTAAAAAATAAATAAATAAACAAACACTATTAATTACATTTGAAGGTTCTTGCTCTTTAAAAAGGCATTCAATCTGGGAATGCTGCAAGGAAAGGAAATGAAATGTTTTTCTAAAACAAGTACAGTATAAAAGTTCGATCTGTGATGCTCCAGTAAATGCAAGAAGAATTTTACATTTTGCAACCAAGCCTCAGGCATTACTATTCAAATACATTCCACCTCTGCACATTACATCTGCAGCACATTTTGCATAAACATGCATAAGGTAACTCCTGACAATTCCATATTTCTGCTGAGCCAATTAGCAGTAATAATTCACTGGTTATGTGAGCAGCAGTGGTGTAGTCCTAACCCTGAAAGTATGCCAATAAAATATAGATTTTCTTAAAACACAAATGATACAAATTCACGTTTTATTTGATCACGGAGCTTGAGGTAACATTTAATAGGTAATGCATACGTTTATAGGCTACTTCCCCAGTCAGTGCTGTCAGATTGGCGGTCTCCCAGCCAAATGTGGCTTGTTTTGAAAGCATCTAGCGGGTAAATATTGTCTCTGGAGGTTTGGTTATTTGTATTGTGTGTTTTTATCTATTCCTCTAGTTTATGAGGTCATCACCAGCGCAGAACTTCAATCACCACGATGCCCTGTATAGTATATTGTTTTTTAAACGTATTTTTAAAGACTGTATCCGGTAACAGCTCTGGACAATTTGGTTCTGGTACTGTAAATTGTGAGAAAAAAACAAGCAAACAAGATAAATAAATAGTTTATAACTTTACTTTTTTATTTTAAATAAATGTGTTTCACTTATTTATGCTTTTTTAATATCTAAAATGTAAGTGCGGTTTTTAGCTAGTCGGCTACGCAATTTCACACTGCTTTTGATAAACCAGGGTTGACCTGGGTGACAAACGCAAGTAAACAATACCTGTATCAATGCCCCGGAAGCAGCTTGTTACAGACGCTTCCATCCAAGCTTCTCTGGATTGAACCGTCAGCCCAAATGTTGATTAGAGCAAACGTTTCTTCATCCCTGCTGAAATCTGGCTCATGGGTGTGTCTCAAGCAACAAAAATATGGCTAAACTGAATAAACAAAAACATTCCTTGCGGAAGTGAAACCTTCACGCAGACGTGGCTGCTTGTTATTTTTTCGTCGGCCCTCATGCATTTTGTCTCACTCAAAGCAGGTCAAAGCGTGTCAACCCACATCCTAAGGTGGGTCGCTGGGACCCGGGTACGTGGTTTCACACTACGTGGGATTGTGACCCAGGTAGCCAAAATCCAGGTCCGGACCCAGGAAGAAAAAGTGTCACACTAAGTCATTTGCAAGGGCAGTCGTTCATTCCAATACCCGGGCCTCTGCACTGACTGATATACAAAGCAGCTGTAGGATGCGCTTTTGCTGTCTTTTTCATCAGCATTCTTACTATAAAACATTGTTAGCCTTATTAAACTTTAGTATTCTAGTTTGTAATAGAAGTTCCTAATGTTCTCTTAATTGCATCACAAGGACGACTGACTGAATCAGTCAATTGTGTGGAAATCAGTCAATTGTGCGGGAATCAGCGTGTGACTCCAATTTATGTACCATTAGAAGTGACATGTAGGAAATCAGACACTAGTTTTTTTCTGCACAATGCCATTGTGCAGAAAGACTACTTTGATTTCCACACAGAAAAGAGATTGCGTCATCAGTGCTCATGCACCAAAATTACAGTGGTCGAGTGCTATATAAGCATTTTCATAACAAAACGGTAAAGATTCTTAAGTCAAGGTTTTGCCTGTAGAAAAAAAAAGTACTGGAACAGTGTTTTCCGACTTGACTACACCACATAACTAAAGCTCTTGGATCTACTAGTCTTCTGTATTAGTCTTTTTAAATAGGCCAAACATGTTGTAGCGCTCAAAAAGAAATCAAATTACAATGTATTTCATCAAAAAAAGCCTGTTTCACCACTCTCTTAAAAACTCTTATTCTGTGGGCCTGCCTGTAAGTTGCCCAGAGTGGTCCTCTGACGCTGTAGCTCTGAGGTGGCTGCATGTCGGGCCTGCAGAGTGAAAAGCTGACAGCACACGTTTCGGAGGTTCCATGTGTCAGTCTTTGTCCCTCCCGAGTCAGTGCGGGGGTGGCAGCGGTGAGCCGGGTTGAAATAAACAATAATTGGGCTTACCAAATTGGGGAGAACATAAGAAAATAATTGGAGATTCCAAATTAAAAATAAATAAATAAATAAACTCTTATTCTTCTCATTCTAAGACTTTAGACTGATCTATGTCAATGCTCTGGTGATACCAGCCTGCCCACAGCTCCCTACCACTGTAGAGGTCAACTTGTAAATGCTAAATACTGTATATCATTTTTAGAAGAGCCACACACTGAGAACTATTGACAACCGCATAGCAGGGAATTCAAATTAAGTGAAAACTAAAATGTTTTTGCATGCATGTAGTGTGGGAGCAGGATTGTCAGCAAGTATAAAATGACTCTCTGTGATCTACTATACCTATTCATAGATTCATCACAAAAATGAATGAAAGATCAATCAGGCATTACAAACATACCAACAAACAGTATGAAAGTAGCACACACGTTCATTTAAATGGGTGGTCCGACTGATTTGTTCATGCAAATGGAATCCCTGACATTCTGTAAAAAAAAACAAAAAAACCTTACGCCTGGTTTCAAGTCAAGATCTTGACTATTCTGGGGAACAGACTTCTACAGATGTTCACCGCTTCTCTAAAGAAATCAGAAGCTGCAATCACTGAAGTATGGTCATGCATCCCTTCAGAACAATTGAAAACAATTGCAGACAAGTCAAAGCAGTGCTGTGCTGGATGCCCATTTGTTGGCCCTCAATGCTGAAATTTAACCTGGGGCCGTCCCCTCTGAAAAAAAACATGAAAAGGAAATTTATAGATATAGGAATAGATTTTCTAAAACACAGTATAAAAGTGGTACAATTTAAAAAACAAACTGCCTAAAGAAATTTCACCAAAAGAAGCCTACAGACAATGATATGGAATGCGTTTCTACTGCTTTGTGCAACCCCTGCATTAAAAGCATTTTATGACTTTAAAAAAATGGAAGCACTACGAAGCACATTATTATTACTAGTGGAATATTAAGCATCCAATCATACCCTCTTGTGGTTAGAAATTGAATATAAGACAAAACAAGGCAGAAGGCAAAAAAGGAACTAGGACAAAGACCAAGCTCATATTATGTTTTATAAAATAAAAGTACCCCAAAAATACAAGTTGTCAGACAACTTACTGTAGCTAAAGATAAATGGCATCCTGCAATTCTGTCTTAGCACTCCATGTGTCAATATTATCACTACAAATGTCCCAGTACAGAAGATGGTGTAACCGAGAGTGCAGTACTGTACTGTACTAAAAATAAAAAATATATAAATGACAAACTATTTGACTGGAAGTCTTTATCAATGTCTTGAAAAAGGTTTTTTTTTTTTTTTTTTTTTTAAATATTACTAAATATATACCACCTTTTATTATTCTGGATGAAATAACCTATATTGTATTACAAATTGCATACTGTACATTATATTTGTAATTAAAACATTACAAAGGCCAAAGACTTAGGATGGGAAAAGGCACAGTTCTCACAACAAATGTTAGCAAAATAATTACTTAGATTCTACCATTTTTTTGTTTTGTTTTGTTTTGTGCAATAAATCAACCCACTTAATTTTGCAACTTTGATACTTTTTCTCTTTTCTTTATATAGGCTGCCATCTAGTGGCTAGCTAAATAACTACACTTATTAAATAAACAAATTCCCTTTAAATCGCATATTTAGATTTTAAATAAGGGAAAACAAAATATGTAAATTGCTCAATTAGCAAAGGGACAGTATTTTCAGTGTGTTCAGGAAAAAGTTTTCATTTCAAATTTTTGCTGATTTATACGTTGTTTTATTAAAACATGGCAGTTTGATGTAGCCAATCATTCACTACCAGATACAGCAGATGATATCTCACAAGGATGATTTCAGATCTGGCCTTCACTGATGATACTGTTGCACTAGTAGAAGCATGCAGACTCAGCACAGAGCTCCTGGGGAGTTGAAGATGTCTTGAAGATCAGGCAGACATAGAGTAGAATAAGAGGTCACAGTGTATTTAACATTTTTTCTCCTTTTCTTAGTTTTTTTTTTATTAGCTATGTGAGAAAACTCCTGAATTGAGAAGAGTTCTTTTTGTTTTGTTTTGTTTTTTTGCATTTCCAAATCATGTGTTAGAAGTGCCAGGTGCTTTCTTATTCCACCAACTAGCACGTGTAACCCCCCATGGCACAATTTATTAAAGGTTACCTTCTTGCCATTAAGAGTGCTGTCACAGGCATTCTTTGTAAACTAGTCTGATTGGGTCTTGACAGTGGATGCCGACAGGCTTATGAAGTTAAAAAGAAAACGCTTAAGAGCTGAATCAATAACAATTATACTGCACACCTCTCCTAGTTAATCAGCAAATAGAGATTCTGTTACCTGACCCAATCATCTTTTATGACACTACAGGCTTTATTTAGAGGGAAAAAGTACAATCAATCCTGATTTTTTTTTTTTTTACACAATCAAACACATTGGGAGGTGGGGGAGGAAGCTGCTCTCTCACTGTTTTTATGGAGGTTCTGTTATTACTCAGTAACTTTTGACCCAGACACCAAGGTCAAACCGCAGGCAGTAAACTGTAGTTTCCAGGTAATAATGCAGTCAACAAATTCACTGCAAGTACCAGTAGTTTTCAAATTCACCTATATTAATATGTTTTAAGTGCATACATATTTAAATACTATATAGTACACGTACATTTAGTCCCTTCAGATCTGTAGTTATTAATGTTAAATGAGCTTCATGCTATGGGATTCTTTGCGCCATCTATTGGCCATATTCTGCTGTTGTTGTTGTTGTTTTAAAACATGGCATCCAGCAAAGGAGCACTGTGTGGAATTTCTTTACCAAAGCAGGAGAAAACGAAATTTGCAAACTGCCAAGGAAATATTTCATTCAAAAGGAGGAAGCACTAGCACACTTACTTAATGTGCTCCTCAAATATTTTTTGTTTAACCCAAAACAAAATATGTAAACGTTTCATAAGTGTGTGAGTAATGTTTTTCTCATACTGATTTAATTTTGTACTTTGCACCTACGCATTTTGGAGTGCGTCTGCTTTTTCTTTGTTAATCTACTTCATTAAAACACAAAATGTTTACGGTTTTCAGTCTGTTTTCTGGGGTACAACTGTTACTTATTAATATAGGGTTGGTAGATTTACATTTATTTCTGTTATCTTTACCTGTCTTTAAAGCTGTAATTAGCATTGTTAAACCTTGGGCTGGATTAAATCGAGCTCAGATATTTTGTAGCTCTGCATTCCTTAATGAAAACTGGTGGCTTTCCTCTCACTGTAAGCAGGATGGAGTCACTACACTACACACTGATTTAGTAAAATACAGATATTCTGTCTGGATACACACGTATTGGCTTTTTGTGGGTTGCTTGCATGCACAGAAAGCATAGCAGATGATCGTATTCCTTCACATACCAAGACCACTTTTCAAACCAAGCTGATTTACAGCATCCAGTTAATTTTTCATTTCCAAAGCAGCGAGCAGGAAATCTGTAGTCCTTTGGTTGAAATGCCTCATACAAATGTTCAGTGGACACAGCTGGGGACGTAGTGCGGCAGCTGCATAGGCACTGATACTGGTGGAGCCGCAACCTGAGGCAATGCATTTTCAGGGGGCTGTACTGTGTCAGTAGGTCTACTAATTTTAGAAGGTGGTGCTGCACAAATATTTTTTTAGGCTTTATCTACTACACAGTACTAGTAATTGAATTGATTTCTTACCGCACACCAGGTCTGTTGTCTTCAGCTCGTTTTTAAACAGGCGAGATTACACGTTAGTTCTGTATTACGAAAGCTTATTTTGGCCAGAAAGACAAAATATGTATTGCATCATAATCATAGACGTTTAACATTATTAAGCTTACATGTGTGCTCTTGTAGCCATTAGAACTGCTTTATCTCCGAGTAGTACAGTAATATACAATGGTTTCACCCCCCCTTTCAAACGTCTTGCATTTTTTAAAACATTTTGGAACTCTGCCATTACCTTGCGACCAATCAGGACGCATTCAGTCTGTGCTGATCTTGTTACAGTATTACTCAACAATGCAAAACACTTTTTTGGAACTCCCCCATTCCCTTGCGGGCAATTAAATACTCTCAAGTCAAAATGTAACAATCAACAATGGTCAATGGAAAAACTATTTACTGCTGGAGGCTAAAAATGAAATGTGCAGTTCGTCATCCATTAAAACTGACGTATCTTGTTAATCTGCCTTCCTTTAACGTTTTTTTTTTTTTAATAATTTAGTCGTTGCCAATTAGTTTTTATTATTTTCTCCCCAATTTGAAATGCCCAATTATTTTTTAGGCTCAGCTCACCGCTACCACCCCTGCGCTGACTCGGGAGGGGCAAAAATGAACATACGCTGTCCTCCGAAGCGTGTGCCGTCAGCCGCCCGCTTCTTTACACGCTGCAGACTCACCGTGCAGCCGCCTCAGAGCTACAGCGTCGGAGGACAACTCAGCTCTGGGCAGCTTACAGGCAAGCCCGCAGGCGCCCGGCCAGACTACAGGGGTCGCTGGTGCGCGGTGAGCCGAGGACACCCTGGCCGACCTAACCCTCCCTCCCCCCGGGCGATGCTCGGCCAATTGAGCGCCGCCCCCTGGAAGCTCCAGTCCACGGTCGGCTGTGGAATAGCCTGGACTCGAACTCGCGACGTCCAGGCTATAGAGCGCATTCTGCACTCTAGCGAGTGCTTTTACTGGATGCGCCACTTTAACGTTTTAATGTCTCTTCTTCAGTTCTTATTGAAAGAATAAATGCCACTTTCTACTTGAAGCCATTACTAAAAAAATCACAAATTCCAAATACAGTACTAGTAAGAGCCCACTACTGAAAATGATCGTGCGTCACTTGCCTGGGCTGTTGCAGTAACAGTTACAAAAGGGCACAGTGAATAAAAAAAATCACGACAGAGAAGACAGCAGCACTAAAAATACAAAGTTAGAGTACGATTTCTTTAAATTAAAATAAGTGGCATAGGGAACGTGGATTGGTCCTTACTACTATAAAGAAACGCAGGAAGGTTATGGTTTGTTTTATTGAGAAATATATTGACATGTGAACAGTTAAATATCCTTTATTCTCGACTGTTTTAAATGTGGTTCTGGAAGTTAGAGGTTTATTTGTAATGCTTTGCCATCCGACATTGTTAAGCACAGTTATGATAGCAAAACCAGCTGCTAGGTCAGGACACATTTGTAAGTAAACGCTGTCTCTCGCATGACAGTCCTTGGTGCTGATACTATCACTGATAGGTTGAAACAATGAACGTCTGCCCTCGCATAGCAATGCCTAGTGCTAATTGACTGAAACACTAAATGCCAGCACACACTCGGTAATACAATTGGTTGAAATAGTTGATTCATGACTTTCTTGCAGTGCAAATGCTCATTCACAAACTAAAGTTAACGAGAAAAATTGCCGGTGCGACAGCACAGCCGCACTCCTCCCTCAGCATGTGCACTTCCTGCATCCCTGTCACAGAGTTATCACTGACATAAACCCAACAGGATGTTATTTTCTTTCAGATTTAGATCCTGAGAAGAACAGTCGCCGCAGTTCTTATTATTGAGGTGTCCTTGCCGCTCACAGTGTGTTTTATTGTTTTCTGTAAAACACTGGTATCCTGTCAGTTAAGAAAAGGCTTAATGCAAAAGCTTGTTTTAACATTGTCTTTATTACACCGGCAAGAGACCCTCGCTTACAACTGTATTGTCACATTTTCTACATTTTCTTTAAATTCTCAAATTAATAAATCGATACCCCAGTAGTATAAAGAGACCCTGTTCGGGTCGGGTAATTTAAAACCAGACCTCCAATAGTAAGTGTGCTAATGGATGAACATTTACATCTTACTATAAACAATGAACAAAATTAGATTTTGTGACAGAACCAATATAAAGTGAAATTGAAGAAAGGAACTATGAAAAAGACCTAGGAGTTTATGTTGACTCAGAAATGTCTTCATCTAGACAATATGGGGAAGCTATAAAAAAGGCCAACAAGATGCTTAGATATATTGTGACAAGTGTTGAATTTAAATCAAGGGAAGTAATGTTAAAACTTTACAATGCATTAGTAAGACCTCACCTAGAATTCTGTGTTCAGTTCTGGTCACCTTGTTACAAAAAGGCTATTGCTGCTCTAGAAAGAGTGCAAAGAAGAGCAACCAGAATTATCCCGGGTTTAAAAGGCATGTCGTATGCAGACAGGCTAAAAGAATTGAATCTATTCAGTCTTGAACAAAGAAGACTACGCGGTGATCTGATTCAAACATTCAAAATCCTAAAAGGTATAGACAATGTCGACCCAGGGGACTTTTTTGACCTGAAAAAAGAAACAAGGACCAGGGGTCACAAATGGAGATTAGATAAAGGGGCATTCAGAACAGAAAATAGGAGGCACTTTTTTACACAGAGAATTGTGAGGGTCTGGAACCAACTCCCCAGTAATGTTATTGAAGCTGACACCCTGGGATCCTTCAAGAAGCTGCTTGATGAGATTCTGGGATTAATAAGCTACTAACAACCAAACAAGCAAGATGGGCTGAATGGCCTCCTCTCATTTGTAAACTTTCTTATGTTCTTAAAGCAAGTCACTGCAGGAAACACGATTATACAAAGTAAGAACGCCTATCATTTGCTAAGCAAATAAACCATGTTTATAATAACACACTAACTAAAGAAATAGGAGCACGCTGAAAAAAGCATGTGCAGCAATGTTCTGTATTCACGGGGTGCTAAAGGCTCAAATACATGTTCAAAATTAAACGATCAAACAAGCACTGACCAAACGTCAGCAATCAAGCTTGTATCTTTATTATTAAAAAATCCTTTTTATAGAAACCGTAGAACAAGAGAATTCATGCTCATGCAGACACGTTGTGGCCATTAGCCTTCGTCCGTGCAGTACAAACATTTAAAAAAAACACACACACCGGACAGACATTTAAGTGCCTTAGACACTAATTGTCCAATTAACTTTCAATTATACAATAACATCCATCAATTAATTATAACAAAAAATTTCAATCTCTTAGTGGAAAAAACAATAATCAATATGTTGAATGACTACAAACTAGACAATAGATCCATAACAGAAAGCAAGATGTTACTCTCATGGATAAAGAAATTACTGTGTATTAGTATGTATCCAAGAGGCTACCCTTTGCAATACAAGTTAATTACGATCTCCACCCCGACATGGGGTATTAACAAATTCAATCCCCATAAATCTAAGAGTGCAAACGCTATGTTGTTGTTCATTAAAATGTCTCGCTACAGGTGATCGTGTCCTTATTTCTAATAGCGCTTTTATGTTCACTTATGTTTATGTTTTCATTTCCCTAATGGTCTTGCCCACATAGCACAGACCACAAATAGACTACAAACTTAGACACAAGTGATCCTACCTCTTACTTTACTTCACTTTTTATCATCGCACTGCAATATGCGCAACTGTAACAAGGACAGTTACCTTGCGGTATCGTTGTTAAAAAATGAGAAGGTGGAATAAAAGTGTCTGCTTTAACAAATACATTTCTCATATATTTTTGTCATTTAAAATGTAAAACGTGGAGGAGTCTGCAAAACAAATCTTAATTTAGGATCGGTTGACAATATGTGCCAAGTATGTATTATGTTTTTTTTTACCATATTTGAAATAGGCGAACAAACAGAAACAAAAGTTAGTCACAGATGCGTCTTAATCTAAAAAATTGACTATATGGCAAATTACATTTTAGTGCAGGTGGATGGTAACTAGACGCATTTAGATAGCACACTCAGTTTATTCTCTCTACATTTACTGTACATTGATTTCAAACTATGTTACCTCGATAATAAAAAATAAAATAAATAAAAATAAAACAAAAACTACATACTTTCTAATTTTAAAAAATCAATGGGGGGCGGCGGGGGGGCGAGGACGAGACAGCTGTGTCATGTTGAAAATAAAACACCAACCCATCCTTAACTGTACATAAACTAGTTAACTATTTGCTAACATGCTGCAGACACCTGCTAATCAGGAAGGTTCCGCCTTCTATACCACAATCACTTCAATTCGGTCTGTAGACGCATCGTGAAACAATTTTACAATTTTAAAGGCTAGTACGAAAGCAGTGCACTACTGTTTGGAGAGGCATTTGGTAGCAACTGTTACTTAGTAATATAGGGTTTGTAGATTTTGACATTTATTTATGTTATTTCTACCTGTCTTTAAAGCTGTAATTAGCATTGTTAAACCATGGTCTGGATTAAATTGAGCTCAAATATTTTGTAGCTCTGCATTCCTTAATGAAAACTGGTGGCTTTCCTCTCACTGTAAGCAGGATGGAGTCACTACACTACACACTGATTTAGTAAAATACAGATATTCTGTCTGGATACACACATATTGGCTTTTTGTGGGTTGCTTGCATGCACAGAAAGCATAGCAGATGATCGTATTCCTTCACATACCAAGACCACTTTTCAAACCAAGCTGATTTACAGCATCCAGTGAAGTTTTTGTTTCCAAAGGAGTGAGCAGGAAATCTGTAGTCCTTTGGTTGAAATGCCTCATACAAATGTTCAGTGGACACAGCTGGGGACATAGTGCGGCAGCTGCATAGGCACTGATACTGGTGGAGCCGCAACCTGAGGCAATGCATTTTCAGGGGGCTGTACTGTGTCAGTAGGTATACTAATTTTAGAAAGTGGTGCTGCACAAATATTTTTTTAGGCTTTATCTACTACACAGTACTAGTAATTGAATTGATTTCTTACCGCACACCAGGTCTGTTGTGTTCAGCTCGTTTTTAAACAGGCGAGATTACACGTTAGTTCTGTATTACGAAAGCTTATTTTGGCCAGAAAGACAAAATATGTATTGCATCATAATCATAGGCATTTAACATTATTAAGCTTACATGTGTGCTCTTGTAGCCATTAGAACTGCTTTATCTCCGAGTAGTACAGTAATATACAATGGTTTCACCCCCCCCTTTCAAACGTCTTGCATTTTTTAAAACATTTTGGAACTCTGCCATTACCTTGCGACCAATCAGGACGCATTCAGTCTGTGCTGATCTTGTTACAGTATTACTCAACAATGCAAAACACTTTTTTGGAACTCCCCCATTCCCTTGATAATAAAAAAAATAAAAACTACATACTTCCTAATTTAAAGAAATCTATTGGGGGGGGGGGGGGGTTGGGGGTATTTTTTTTTTTTTTTTTTAAAGTTTTGGCTTTACCTTCAAGAATAATAGTTGGTTGAATTTGTTAGGCTGGAGCACAGTGGGCCAAACCACAGACCAATACCTCGTTTCCATGGACAGCCAACTCGAGTGGACTCGAGTGCGCTCGAGTTTCCATGCTTTTCCGAGTTACACACGTTATAACGTGAGTTGGGAAGGAAATACAAGTTAAAGATCAAGACGTGCATTCGTTGCAGACGGTATTACAGTCAAATTGTCAATGATTTAAAAGATACATCCATCTATGAAATTCCTTCATATTTGTTTCACGCAGTACATACACCTCTGGCAGACTGATATGCAGAAAGTGGATAAATGGCAGTGATGAAGCCAATTTGCTTGAAAACATAAAAAGTAGACTGGACATTTCTATCAAAGATTGCAAAAACCTGGAATTGATCTGATGCGATCAGAAACCCAGAGGCACTGTAAACTGTGCCTGCTAGTAGGACTGTTCTTTTTTATGTTTAGCATTTTTTCGTGGTGTTTTTTTATTATTATTATTTATTTTATTTTTTTTAGCAAGGGTTCAATTAAGTAACAGCCCAAATTGTTTATGCCAGACTTGTTAGAAAGTCTGTAACAAAACGGTTCATCGTTATTGTCGATATGTTGTAGATATTACTAAAGACACCCACCGTGCAGGTATCACAAAGTCCATAAACAAAACAAAATAAAGCATAAAAAAAGAGTTCTGCACTGTATAAAAATGTGCTGATTTTACCAGTGCTTGGTAGTCTGAATAGAAGGCCTTTGTTGTTCTCCAAATTGCTGCAGCGACACTGTGGATGTTGTACAGTATACATGACTTACACCGTCCAGGGTTATCGCGGGCAGCCATTTATATCAGACAAATTGCGTTTGCCATTCCCAACGATTTCAATAGCAAAGGCATCGTTTATACTGTGTTAAGCACACCGTTTATTTCGGGCAAACTCAGCTGTTTGGATCTTATGTGCCATTCACATAGATTTAAATAAAAAAGGCAGCACTTTACTGTAGTAAAAGCTTGACTGAGCGATTACCCATGTACTTACCTTGGCTATTTAATCCCTGTACGCACTGTCGGGTTTACAGTTTGAAAAAACAGCACTGACTGTGCAACAGCAAGCATGGCTGGAAAGAGAAAAGCGATGCGCATCAGCATGAAAATTGCCCTCCTAACTCGGTCAGTTAGCAAACAATGCAATGTTGCTTAAAAAAAGCTGGATTTTCTGTAGTTTAGGAGGAGAGTGCTGACAAAAATACAACCGAAACTGAAACTCTGACAACCTTTTCTATTTGATGTGCGTGCTGTGCTTAACACTGCGGTGTGCTATGGAGCATCGAGATATAGTCGAATTGGGATTTTTTTGGGAAACACTGACAGTTTGCCATCAATACTTGCAAAAAAAGACTGTCCCGATGCGTATATCACAGAGTTCTTCGCTGGAAACAGTAATGTAGCCTACCTGTACTGTACATTTTTTGCACTTACTTTTTATTACATTCATAGGTTTTCAATTAAAAAAAAATTGTGTAATGCATGTCTTAATAAAGATTTTTAACCGCATACACGCTTGTTTGTTTTGATTACTGTACTGGTGATTGGGGGACATTTTGAATGCCAGGTTATTGTGTGGGAGTTTATACCGTCCATCACTTACTGTGGGCGAGTTAACACAAACACACCCGTTCTAAGTGGTGGCAATTCAAAAACAGTCCAAATCCCCCAAGGTAGCAAATCTGCCTAATTTAATACTAGCTAAAATGTCCCGTTATACAGTATGTTCCTGCCCCCTATAACATTTCTGATTGACATTTAGTGATGTAATTTCCTCCCAGCCCAAATTCAGACTTTAGAATTCAGGCCAGCCCGAGGAGTGAAATCGGACCAGAGAATTCAGGCTCCTGCTCAAATTGGGAGCTGACTCGAGTAATTGAAAAACATGGAAACTGAGAAGGAGGTGGGGGGTGTCAACTTGAGCAGTTACCCGGGTTATGTGGTTCATGGAAACGTGGTACAAGAAACAACTTTGTTAGCTTTTTCTTTTGTAATTAATACATCTGTTTTAATACATCTGAAATATCTTACAGCTACAACAGTATTACCTCCATTCCCAGGCGTTAAACCCCCAAAAATCTGAATTATTCAGTACATTTAAAAAATATACACTACATTAGTGAATTACATGTTCTTTGTTACCTTGAATATGTTTTTGATAAAGATAAGTAACGGAGGACTAGAAGACCAAACTCTATGCCCACATGCACAGTATTGAACTTGTTCATTAGTTAGCCCCTAGGAAAGAAAGCATTTGAAAAACATCAACAAGAATAAAAATTACAAAAATATGAAGATGAATATCAGCCCATGGCAACATGTAACATGTTCTTAATTTGTCTTCCATTTTTTTAAAATGAAATATACCAATAAAAGCATACTGGTTTATCTAAAGCTTTTAAACAAGCGGTGGATGTTTAGGATTATAACCATTTTTTATAAATAGGAGTCTCCTCTTGTATGGATATGGTGTCTCTTTGCTAAAGCAAGTTTCCAAGCACTGTAACCTTGCATAACAGCACAAACAGGTCTGTACGTGTTGCTATAAACCATTTTTATTGAAATATTTCATCACCTTTAAGATATGGGGTCATTCCATATAAAATCAACACGATAGGTCACCTCATCAGAATTGCACAAAAGCTGGCAGACATACTGTAATAGTATTGTACAGTACTGAGACCTGTAAGTGCGAGGTAACAAGATTACAGCCAAAAACTTGACCTACAATGACCTAGAATAACAGTTCAACAACAGTTATTCAAGGATGTGTTTTCTGACCTCGTATTATTACAGTATGGGTCATAGAGACAACCAGCTTGTTGCACAAACTCAAAACACACACACACACACACACACACACACACACACACACACACACACCTCCATCCGAACTGGAGAACATTCAAGAATATTTTCACATGGAATGACCCAAGAGTAGCTGTAGTCGTAGGACTAGCAGTACCAGTGATATCGAAGGAAACAAATGTTTTGAAAAAACGGTCTTGTATATTGTTCACCTTTGAGTCAGCCTCAGCGTACTCGGCATCCTCTATAGCCTTGTGAGATACATCAGCCTCAGCTTCCTCATTATCCTTTTGAGGATCATCTGGCTGAACCTCAAGAGCTTCCACCTCAACAATACCTTCAGACATTCCTGAAAACAAGGACATTTGTCATTGTAAAAATTTACATTATTATTTTTATGTTTTTTGGTTTTACTTACCCCGTTAACCAAAAAGTAGCCTCGATAAAGGTTAACAGGTTATGCAAAACAAAAACTGGCCACTTTTGCAACTTTGCTAGTAATTGCTAGTTGTAGACCATCAATGTGAAATCTCAAAGACACGTGTCAAATTTCAGTGAGCTGTGTTATTCAAATTGGAGTTCAAATCTCTGCACAGCTGACACACTGTCACCCTGGGGGCAGGTCTCTTGTGAAGGCCCGAGATCCACTAACTGCTAAGGTAAGCAGGACCCTAGTGAAAACAAGACTGGGCTATTACAAGCAAATGAAAAAAAACAAAAACAAAAAAACACATACCTGGATTCCAGGGCTTTATAAACTATAGGAGGAGGATTGTTCCTAAAACAGAGCAGAGATAACAATCAGCAAGTGCTTCTCGCTAAGTAGCACCTACAGTACAGCAGGATTTTCACAGCTGAAGTTGCTGACCTTGGTTTACTAACCTGGCAGCATCAGTCCCAACAGCCTCTGCACAGAAACTACTCTGAGCCAGCAATGAATCACTCTGGTGCAATAGCCAAGGAACACCCCATAAATCAAAGCTCACAATTTATTTGAGAAACCAGTTCTGTTACAAAGAATCGTTCTTGGTGGTAACTCAATGCAGGACAACAAAAGAAAAACTATAATAAGCTTAAACTTTGAAAAATCAACAAGGGTGTTATAATTTTAATGCAAATCATAAACTTGAAAACTATTGTATATTTTGTTTTTGAATTTATTTATGTATTTATTTAATAAAACCATTACAAATACAAGCAACACAATCAATACATGTCAGCGAACTTGGTAAGCAGCCTACAAAAAAGAGCAGCATAAATAAGACACATCTATATGTTAATGTGGACTAAAGGAAAAACAATGGCAAGAAGCTATTCCCAAATACCATCTTTAAAGCCACAAAAGGAGAGATCGTCAAATTCCATCATACTATAAGTAAGAGTTCTACGTTTTTGGGAGCGGATAGGTGAAAGACAGTTCTCCCAAACGTGTGCAAACCCTTGGGACTACCAAACTAACAGAATCCTGAGAGCTTAAACTATAGCCAATTAATCCTTTCCACCAGAACATTCAGATAAGGAGGTACCAAACATTTAGGAACCTTAAAAACAAAACAGTACCAATTAAAAATATTTGTTAATGAGAGCCATCCTAGCAGTGGTCCGTGGTACATCGATACCTATGGTATATCATGATACCAAAATCCTATGATACCTAATATCGGGATATCATTGAAGTATCACGGTTTTTCGATACCGTGGGTTTTTTTTGTGTTTATTTTTTTTATTTTTGAGCTTTTAAAACAAAAACTAATTGTGTACTTTAAAAACAATATGAACTAAGCTTACTCCAACTATCCTGCACATTTAAGTTACTGCAGCAGTAATGGCGAATGCCGGAGAAAGAAGCTTGGTGTGCAACTATTTTGGATCTCTATACTGAAGTTTACTTTTCTTTTACTGTAGTTTCTTCAGTTATTTTAGTTAAGTGAATCCCCAGTGCATATTACGTTAAAAAAAAGGCACAGCAAATAAAACAGGAATGCGCTAGAAGCTAAAAGGGAATTCATTGATGCTTGTTTATTTCATCATTACAGTGCATTTGCTACAATATGCAAAAATATACTTTGTAGACATGTGTCATTATCACATGTCAAATATGTTAGCAATGTTTTCGTATTCTTTGGATTTTGTGGTAATCAGTATTTTATGTGTATGTAATGCGATAGCTGTGTTTTGAATTGTATGCATTAACAGTGGAAAGACCACGTGAAAACAGACTTCATCAGGTGCATTTACACTGCCATTTCTGATCTGGATCAAAAGCTTCGGTAGCATTTGATCCTGTCAGTGTAAACGCTCAAGTTCTGGCATGCACTGCGGGCGCCAGACTGAAACATTCCCTCCAGCATATATGCATACCTATGAATCTAGCAATATATTTATTTCACTTAAATAAATTATCCATTACCCTAACAGTTATATCAAGCTGGTACCGGCACTCTTTCCATTCTGGGGAAAAAGTTGTTATTATTGCTTGTGTTATAAAATAATATTACTTACTACAAACATTATTACTAACAAAAGATATTATCACAAGAGTGATCTGCGGGAACAAACAAGTACTGGGTTGCATTTTGTCTTAATTTTGTGTAACAATTAACATTTCAATTTAAACCGACCATAGCTTCTCACAGTTAAAATAGATACTTTCTTTCTCAGCATAAAAGTTTATAAGGGAGTCGTTTTTTTTGTTTGCATCTTTTTAAAACATGTACTTTGATGTCTTTCATTTTTCCTGGACCTTCGTTTTTTTTATTAAAATAACTTTGATCCTGCTCAAATGGCTGTGTAACCGCAACACCACTGATCATGATCAATTGTACCGATGCATTTGATCCGGCTTAGAAATGGCAGTGTAAACGCACCTATTGCTAGCATATCAGTTTCCTACAAATAACAGGATCAATGTGACGCTTCACCTGCAGAGGAAAGCACAGGACCTTTAGAAGCTTCCGAGTCACAGTTTATTATAGTAGCCAGAGTGGTTGTCTCTTGTCTAATTTACTTTCTTTGTAAAATTTTTAACAACCAAACGAGAATGATGGGCCGAATGGCCTCCTCTCACTAGTAAAATGTCTTATGTTCTTATTTAAGGTGCACTGGGGTGTTGTTTTGACGGAGACACTTGGCTTGAATATGCTTAAACAGAATTATGTTCTAATAGCACTAAGAGGAAGGCATCTACATTAGTAGCCCGTTTATTGTAGAAATGTAGTATTACATGTTTCACCACTGAAAAGCGTTTTAGTACTAGCAGAAGCAGTTATTTGCCAGAAATACATTTTTTTATCCACTGAACTAATTTTATTAAATTATAAAATTGTAAAATGAACGCAGTGTTTAAAATGAAGGACCAAGTATTATTCTGCCTACACATTTGTTTCAGCATTCTGTGATTCTAAAACCCGCCTCTCAGGTCCTTCTCGATCTGCTGCTGTTGGACATAAACGAGTCTTTCAAGTCAGTTTCATTGTCAGATATTATAATTTGTTATGAGTTGATTTTCCTGTAAACTCAGGTGTGACTGATTATTAAAGTTATAACTAGTCTTAATTCCATGACACATAATAAGCTAGTGTTATATACACAACAGAACTATGAACAGACACAGCAAGGTAATGAATTCGCTATGAAAAAGCTGAAATAATCTTAAAGAACAAGCAGAATTTGCTGGGGGCGAGGGTGTAGCGTTCTTTCTAGCGGAGAATCCAAGCATTCCAGAAGGTAATTTTTTAAAAAGCCATTCTATGGCTAATTTTAGAGTATTGGGTGTTTAATACTCTAAGTTTAAACACGTTGTACTACAGAACACTGAAATACTACTCAGTAGGGGGTTTAAAATCATTGCCTTTTTTAATGGAAAGTAACTCTCAATTTAAAACACAGCTGCTTCTGGTAAATTAATAACAGATTACAGAGTAAGTGCTTCAAATATAATTCTTATTTTTTTCCTGCAGTTACTCCATTGTGTTAAAGTGCTTCAGCTTTCAAAATAAACTTTTTAACTTCATATTCACAAGCACAAGCCACTCAGCAATGCTAGCACACAAGCCAATCGGCACAGGGCTCTCTCAGTGCTGCAGCTACTCAGCATTGCTGGTGTCATGTCAAATTTCATCAATAATATTTGATGGCCACTCACCTTGTCAAAATGTCCTACCTTAGCTATGAAATAGGGCAGGGAAGCAGAATTTTATGGCCGTTCACCTTGTGTCAAAATGTCCTACCTTTGCTATGAAGTAGGGTAGGGAAGGGAAATTTGTAATATTCTGTTGTATAGTTTTATGTTCTCCTAATAAAAATTTGATTAAAAAAAACACATAGCCATAGCATTTAACAGAAAGTGCACCAACCTTCAATCGAAAACGCAGAAGCCAGGTGACTCAAATTTTGCTTTTCGGCTTTTTTGTAGCCTTCTGGATATCCTTTAATGTGAACACCTGTCTATCATCATTAACTCCCTATTTAAACCCAGTCACAGCTCAACTCTTTCTCTTGTGTTTTGCTTTTTTACTTTATTATTATTATTCATTTCTTAGCAGACGCCCTTATCCAGGGCGACCTACAATTGTTACAAGATATCACATTATTTTTACATACACACTCCCTCCTCCTCACTTTTTTCATATGCCGCGTGCCTCTGTGTCGGTCCCCTCTGGGGGGACAGTGATTCTCACTTCCCCGATCTAGAGTTCCAGTGACTTGGCAGGTTCTTCGTGTGGTCAGAGGGGCCACCGGCCACACTTTTCTTTCACAGCTCATGTGCTATGTCTTGCCTCATGAAAGAAGGCTCTGTCTTACTTCCTCCTTTACCCTCCTGGGGCGTGGCCCTCATACTCTTAGTGCTCAAGTTCCATAACTAACAAATTATTTGTGTTCTTTCAGATTCTCTTTTCTTCCTTACGTCAAGGCTTCATACGAGCCGTTCCGTCCTCTGAGGGTTGAACCCGGTGCGCTAACTGGGACCTAGTCGCGAGGCAACACCTATAACGACTCTCCGAGAAGTCAGAGGACTGTTTCAGGGGCCCGGAGGCCAACAGGGAAGGCTCTCTCGGTTGGAGTCTGGCCCGTCCTTTTCTCTCTCCCCTGTCCTAGAGGCTGATCCTCTGATCCTAAGTTGCAAAAAACACTCCCTTCTTGCAGCCCTGGCTCTCGCCCCGTGAATTGGTTAGGAAGTCACAAATAACTGAAACCTTTGCAGCCATGATCACACTGAATAATTAGAATGAAACAAATTCCGACATTTAACAGTAGAAGCAAAATGTGATGACCTCTCCTGAGCTGTAAGGGATAAGCTTTGGGCATGTGCAGCGCACAAGGGAGGAAAAACTGACAGGGTAGGAAAAAATGACGTTACACAGGTTTAAATACAGTTTAAAGCCATAGTGTGGACAGGGCCAGTGTTTGAACGCATGAAGCCTGACTAAACATGAAACGGTACTTCAGTGTGGACGCTTTGAGCTGGACTAATTAGAATGGTTTCGAGTATGGTTCTCAAGTTTGGTTATGTAGTGTGGACAGGGCCCAAGTCTTTTGCATAAGTGACCTTGATTAGTTGTGAAATAACATTTTCTCCATGGCTCTGCAGCCGATAGCCTCCTCCGTTGGCATGTGAAACCAGTAGGCTTTAAACTGTTCTTGGATCAGCCAGCAAAATGACGTTTCAATTTGCCTGTAGTAATATCCAAAGCTCCAAAATACTGCCGTTTAAAGAATGCTTTTGGCATTTCAAATCGATGAGAATGCAGCTCAATTGCTGTCAAAGCATGAAAAAAATGCAGAAATGTAGTTCTAGTGACTTATTAATTAAGGCAATCAAAAAAGCCATAAAAACAGTATTTCATTTTCTTATTTCATAAAAACACTGATCTGAAATGGCAGAAACGTGAAATAACTAGCATTCTTATTAATGGCAAATCCATATACATGTATAAGTAGAAATGGTTTACAGTAAATCGCTTACAAAACATTAAATCCAGTAAACTTTGTAGACCAACTGGTGCATTTACAGTATTTCACAACAATGAATAAAGTTGGAACTTGGAACACAAAAGCGAGCCTAGACATACAGGTATATTTACAGTTCACACCCCAGGCATTCATTTCAAACAAAAATACGCTCGATACATTTTTTAGATACTGCCAAACATGGTCTCTATAACACTGACAGACATTACTGAGAAGACTGTATCGCCAACGTTTTTAGGTGGATTTCAGTGATAGAAATAAGACTCCCATTTCATAGCAGTTTGATCCATTCCTGGTTTAACTATGAAACACCTGAGCTTGTTACCTACACACTGTGGTTAATCAAGCTCATTGTAAAATCTGGAATGGGTGAAACTGCTATGCAATAGGAGTCTTAATTCCATTCCTGTATTCAGTAGCGGTGGACAATAGTCACGCAAATAGCACATAACATTTGACACACAAAATGTGTTGAAGGCAGACCACTGTGTTGTATAATATAACCAAGGGGCATCATAGTCCTACTAGTAGGCTTTACATGTAAATAGGTGATTTGTTTAACCTGTCTAAAACTTTTGATGTTTAAAATCCTCTCCACCAAAGCAAAAAAAATAAAAAATACAGTAATATATTTCCCTATTACCACTGGCTTGTCCAATAGGGAATTGACACCTGACCTGATCTCCATGTTGGCAGAAATGTAAGTAAAACAGAAAGGCCCAAAAATATACACATCTTAAACTTCAACGACAGGTACAAAGTAGTCTCCGAGAATGAATAATATATATATATAAACGGTATATTCTGAATACGATTTTAAAATAAATCCCCGATGCACTGTGCCTTTAAAAGAAAAGAAGGGAGCACTTTCACGACTCGTCTGCAATGTCGTGGACACGTAAACGGTAGTCGTTATCAATTTGTACCAATGCAAAAACTATACATCGAACACTTTCAACACTGCTATTTGATAGAAGCGTACTTTATCATGAAATAACACATCCCTATGTAATTCGACTAAACTCTCTCCTGTGGATCCAGCGACTATATCTTATGATGTTATGATACTGTGCCATCTATAATCATAAACTTCCTGTGGACCTTTGTTTTTCTAAAATTAATTTCACCAATTAATGCATAGAGGAGGCATTGAAAAAGTATGCGTTTATTGCTTTTTCGTCATGCTATTTTTTTCACAGGACTTAATTAATCAGACGTCATTAGACTGCTGGGTATTATTTAAAAGTGGTATACAGAACTGTGTAACTTTAAATGCTCAAAACTTGCAAAATGACACTAAAAAACACCGGGTCACCTTTAATTTTTCTTTGTTTGAATTCGGTATTCTCCATGGCCATCGACCAAAGTCGTGTACTTTTGCCATTGAACCGAAGTTTCCTGGTCACTGTATACTTCATGCCATGGGTTTCCACACCCCCGGCAGCAACATCGTTCGGGTTAATTTGCGTGTAGCAAACAAATCGTGGTTTAATGAGAAAAAATGCACGTAGCATGCGATAAAGCTTAGTCTTACCTGCAAATCCTTCGTGATGTGCTAATCGTCAGTCCTAGGAATCTAATGATGTGAGTGTTTTGCGGCGTTCATTGGATCACCTCGCACAGTTGAATCAAGTCAGTGGGTGCGATCACGATACTTGGTGTTCGCCGGCTAGATTGCAGCCAGTCTGCGGGTGACGTCACGATCTGTGCAGACGGAGCGTTGTTACGGGAGCTGCCGAAGAGCAGACTGTGAGGGTGAAATGGGGTGCTGGTAGAATTGTATATGACCATTTTATGTTGCAAGATAAAGATAAATGGAAATCTTATTTCATTCACTGAATCATCTTTAGTAAAAAGACACATATATACGCGATATTGTGTTCAACATCAACAATAGCCGTATTGTAAAACTTAACTTCACTGAAATAGTTTGCTTCATAATTTTCAGCTGTACGACATTTCCTTCTGCATAAGTCTATGCTGGCAGACCAAACAAGAGTTGAGGTATACATCCATATACAATGTTGTATTATGAAATTTGAACATATGTATCTGTATTATTGGTGCCTTTGGAAGGTTTTTTATTTGTAATAGCAAGTTAATACAAAATACCGTTTAGTCATTTGCAATTGCGTTTAGGAATTGCAATATCAATGACATCTGTATAGGCAGTGATTGTAGGGGTGTTTTTAAGGGTTTCCGTATTCAGTAGTTTGTAATTCATGAAAATATGACATGACTAGAAGGCGATTAAGTGTTATTCATACCTCCTGACTAGGTGGCAGTAGCAGGTTGATTGAGGACCGTATGTGGTTGCCGATGCCCTTCTCGGTCAGTCAGCACTCTTCTGTTGTTTTGAAGCCGGCTGCTTCAGTGCAGCAGCTTTCAGAAGCTGCGCGATCTGTGCAGCAGCTACATCCTGTGTCTGCAAAACCTCAGATGTCAAATCCGGCTGAGGTCAAGCAGACTGCAAACTTGAACGGTTTCTGCACAGCATCTGCACAGAATGACACCAGTCTGCGCGCTGTGAACGCATCCTGTTTTTCAGACCCGGAAGGGGACGAATTCCAAGGAGAAGTGCTTGTAATGGGCAAAAACATCCGGGCTGTCAACGACTGCTGCAACACAAAGCTGCCTGGGCATCCTTTGATGGAGTAAGAAGGAAGACAATATCGTAGACACGTTTTATAACTAACAGGTCATCCGCATTCACGTGTTTAGAAGCTGGTGGCTCACCGCCGGATCCACAGTCTGTTGCATTAGAAACACTCGTTTATAGAAACAACGCGCCGCATTTGCTTTCTGTTATTTTCTTTTTCCAGAAAAAGCCAAATGACGGCATAAAATGAGAAACATCCACCTATCGCACCAGCTGCTGGGCAACGGATTTTGTTGTTTATTGAACAATATTTAACACAGTTTGACTGCAGATGTTAAGGGGGAGTGGATGGCTGAACTTGTCGAAAGGTTTACCCTGAACTGTCTTTTCATGGAAACATAATTACTTACAAAAAGAAAAACCTTGTGGCAGCGTGCCAGAAGACAAAGGATCTGTATCTTGGCATAACACGTTAACACTGCATATTCTCAGTCAAGGCAAATACGTTAATTAAGTCTTGATTTAATCCAGGTTACACGTTACTCACCGCACCAGTCTAGCCAATAGAGTGTTGTCAATAACTTTGTGTTTTTTTTTCTTAACAAATAGCACGCTTGAGGGAGAATGTAAGCCTGGAGGCACGATTTCCCTTATTTTTGAGGAAAGAAATTCTGAATTTGGGCGATTCATAGTACTTTTAAAGTCACATGTACAATTTATCTACATTTAAAGGTATTATAAACAATAGATACTTGCTACTATTTATATAATTCACTCAAAACGTGTTAGCAAAATTTATTTTAAATGCTTATAGAATAGGAATTTAAAAGTATAACGTATTGTTTCAGATTTCCAGGATAATTAAAAATATATGCATAGAATATATTTATTTGTTTACTGCTACTTGTGCTACATTTTGTATAACAGTGTGTTGACTTCAAGCATGATATTCCTCTGTATAAAGTACTTACCGAAATACATGTTGATGACCAAATGAAATAAGAGGACTGTGTTTTGTTATTTTGAAAGACAACTACAGAAGAATTAGAAATTGAAGCAACAGCAGCATCATAATGTCAGAGACTGTGGTCGATTCCTACCCTCTACATCAAAATATATCGGGGGTAGCACCAAAAAGTCCATTGTCCTTGCCTGAACATCTAATTCCAGGGACCCCAAATGATTCCCTGACTCAACCTGAAAACGTTTTAGGAGACGGTCAAATGGATAAATCACCCTTGCCTGTAATACGGAAAAAGAAAAGTCTTTCCATTGAAGAGAAAGTGGATATTATAAGTGCTGTGGAAAGTGGGAGGAAGAAAACTGACGTTGCTGCAGAATACGGAATAAAGAAAAATTCTCTGTCCTCCATAATAAAAAATAAGGATAAGATCTTGGATGCCTATGAATCTTTCCGGTTCGATCCCAGCCGAAAGCGGCTAAGGACAGCTACTTATACAGATCTCGAAGAGGCCTTAATGCGATGGTACCAGATTTCATGTTGCCTGAATGTACCAGTGAACGGACCTATGTTACGTGTAAAAGCAAACGATTTTGCACAGAAGTTGGGATACAAGGACTTCAAGTGCAGCAACGGCTGGCTGGACCGTTTCAAGTCTAGGTACGGCCTGGTGTTCCGTTCTCAGCCTGTGGAGGCCTCTTCTACTCCTGTGGATACATCAGCTGTTTGGTACCAAACTGTGCTTCCATATTATTTAAATGAGTATCAGCCTAAAAATGTGTTTAGTGTAGCAGAGACAGGGCTGCTTTATCAGATGTTGCCTACCAATACTTTTGCCTTCAGGGGGGAAACCTGCTCGTTCGGGAAGCAAAGTAGGAAAATACTAACTGTGGTTGTCGGTGCCAATGTGGATGGCACAGAAAAGCTTCCGTTACTGGTGATCGGCAAAAGCGCTAACCCGTGCTCCTTCAAAAGTGTCAAGTCACTGCCCGTGGATTACGAGTCCAATAGCAAGGCAGGCTTGACCGCAGAAGTGTTTGAAAAGTGGGTCCGCAAAATCGATGAAAGGTTTCAGGCTCAGCAACGCCGGGTTGCTCTGTTCGTCTGCCAGAGCCCATCTTATCCTGAGCTGAAAAACTTGAAGGCCATCGAGCTCTTGTATTTGCCTTCCACTGCCATGCCAAATGAGCACCCAATGAAACAAGGGACTATCAAAAGTCTTAAAGTTAAATACAGACACCAGCTAATAAAGAGGTTTGTTGAGTGCGTCGAGAAGAGCAAGGAGTATACGTTGTCTCTGCTGGACACGGTCGATATGCTGCACCTGTGTTGGAGGAATGTTACACGGGAGACTGTGGCATACAGCTATAACATGGCCAGATTCAAACCGCAAAACCACGCAGCAGGCGTGGAGGACGTCAGCATGGAGGAGGAAAACAGGCACAATCTTATTGAGCAGGCCCGTGCAGTGGGGGTGGAGTTTCTTGAGGGTTTGTCTTTGGATCAATATACAGAACTGGATGAGGACTTGATGGCATTAGACCCAACAGTACTCAGCGTGGAGAGCCCGGGAAGGAGTGAAGGGACATCTGAAGAAGCGCTGTCTTTGGGGAATGAGGAAGAAGAGGATGAGGATGAGTATCTGGGGTCTGAGATGATAACTCCTTCCAAGACTGAAACTTTGGCTGCCTTGGCGATCGTGAAGAGATTTCTCAGGGCCCAGGAGGTTAACTATGGTCTCCACAATTCCGTGGCTGACATAGAGAATTTCATTCAGAGTGATCCCTCCAATTGAATGTTGCTTACCTTACAGAGAAAATGCTTTAGCAGGTTTGCAATTCCACATTTCCTAAAACAGATTATAATGATTTGATATTATTTTAATTCAACTTAAGCAGGTGGATGCTGGAAGGTAAAATGCTATATATGATGCCCAGGTATATCGCAGTGAGACGTTAGATTTATGTCTTTAATCAGTGGAAAGCATTATAAGTGGCAGCCAGGTAAAACCTGTTTACGAGAAGTAATGTAATTTTCAAAGAAAACAATGCATATTTGGAGCATGTAAGGAACACATTTTATCTTCGTACAACTTAATGTCAGTTTTTGATGTTCTGTTAATTTTAAAATGTATTGTAAATATGTACAAAGTAAAAAAGTGCCTAGTACAGTTTTGATTAACTGCAGTCATCTGCAGTGAGATAGTGTCCACTAACAGAAGTTCCTGATTGGTCACAACTAGAAACTACTGTATTACTTCAAATTTAAGACACAGCCCAAATTTCCCACCCTCAATTTAAGAAAAAAATAAAACCTAAAATAAATATGCATTTACAAAGATACAACCTCAGTTATGCATATGGAGGCAGCTTCCATCAGTCTGCTATCACAGAGCCTTACAGTTATGTGCTGTGTTGTTTTAAAAATAAAAGGTTAGTTAGGTGTTAGTGTTCTTTTCTTCTTCGTACACCTGTCAGTATAAATAATTATTATGATTCCGAACTCCGTTGTAGATTTCATAATCAGTAAGACAATACAATGTTGTAGTTAATATAGACTTAACCTTATGACATCACTTTTTTCCTTTAACCCAATCAGAAGAAAAGTTTCTTAGTTACAGTTATACAAATCTCTTATCAGTCCTTGAAGTATCTGGCTCAGTCTCATTAGAAATGTAACCAGAACCTATGCTCAATTTATGAGTTGTATTCTAAGACCTAACAATTAATTTATCTCTAAATAAAATGTTCCAACACGCTGCTTCTCATTTCCAGTCATGATTACTCACACCTGTTTTCCTCCCAATTTGTGAACTGTGGTATTGCTTGGCCTGTCGAAAAATACGGGGGTCTGATCAGCATTTCGGATCTGTCCAAGCTGGTACTGTTTGTTAGAAACACTGACATTGTAAAAGCAGGTCTTTAAATTCCTTAGGAAGCTAATGACGCTTCTTTGAAAATGGCTGCCTGTATGTTATGGATGATTCGAGATCGGGCAGTAACATTTTGGTTCGTCTTTTCTCGGCAGTCAGTCACGTTGCTTCTTGTGTATTCGGACAGTGACGTCTTTTGTTGGCGATTTTAATACACTCATCACTATACTGTACTCGAATTTAAGACGCAGGCTATTTTTGATAAGCAAAACATGATTCAAAAGTGCATCTTAAATTCAAAGGAATACGGTATACTCGTATGAACCACCTGCTGTATAGTAAATACTCCCATATAAATAGTCCTGTATTAAAAACTTGTATATGACCCCTGAACTGTTACTATTCAGCAGGTTTGCCTGTAATGTTTCTCTTTGCCTGTTTTGATTATGAAAAAAAATGTCAAGTGAAAATGTTGAGATTGCAATTGCCACCAGAACTCACAGGCTCGTACCCTGTATACGAGAATCTTTGCAAGACCAAACTTTGTAACCTGTTTCAGTGTGTTGTGGATTTGCAGCATAGAACTACTGTGGAAAATGTGATGCTTTACTACGTTGAATATATTGTGAGGTTTCTTCCTAAAAGTGTTCAAAACAGATGTAAATGTTAGCACTTACTCAGTGAAGCATTTGCAAATGAACTTACAAAAGTTTTTGTCAGAAGTAAAAAAAAAAAAAAAAAAAAAAAAAAAAGAGACAATGTAAGAAAAGGAAATGGTTATGTTTAGCTTTAGGGCTGCAACAAACGGTACATTTTGACCTTCGGAGGTTCAGAGCACATTACCGAAGGAAGCTTCGAACCTTCAATGGTAGTAATTTGCATAATTTACTGGTGATGTCACCATAGCTACATGTTTATATTTGATTGAAAATCCTATTATTTTACAGGTAATCCATATGAAATGGAATAAAACATTCACATGTAGCTTAAAAATACGTTATATAGACAGTAATCATGTTTTTATAATTGAAATAAAAATACACGTAATTGATACTTCTTATGATATATACAGTAAGCTTGCATTGCACCAGCACCAACTGCAGCGGACTTAGGAAAACAAAGCTTTATTTAACAGTCACCATTCCAAGCAGGTTCTGCCTCCTGGATAACACGAGCTGGAGGGGGGAGGGGCGGACAGGGCTCAGTTTTCTAAATTAAAATGATTAGTCTTTGCGTATATTTTTTATGTTTGAAACATATTCTACCACTTCTCTTACACCGGCTTGTACACTAGGTATTCAGTACATATTTTACTGAAGCACTACAACCGCCATGTAACCAACCCTACTCTGTACACGGCAGCGGCGCCATAGAGTTGCTACGTATAATGATTTGGTTGGATTTTAATACAACAATTTTTGTTTTAAGTAATATGCATTATACAAATCAAAAGATCGAATTTTGCATGCAAGTGACATTTAATGTGTGATTTATAGTATTCACACATTGTCAAACGGCTTCTGAGAAAAAAAAATAAAAACATACAGTGCGTGAATGCTGCCTGATGAACTTTCGAAGGTTTAGAACTGTCTTCGAATTCCTGGCTAGCGAACGAACCTTCGAACCTTTGAACTCTTAACTGATTTCTATGCGTTTTATTAAAGCTCCTGGCTATGTTGATTCAAGCTGTGCATATTGTGTATTATATAGCATTTCGATCCTCTGAGACAAAGAGGCCCCATTTTTTCATATCCCTAAAATCAGCCATTTGAATAACAAGCATTTTAATCCTCCATTTTGTGGATTTTCAGTATATATATTGTGGCTTTGTTAAACTTAAATCCTCGTTAGAACACACATTTTAATAAAACTATTCTTTAATGTCCTCCACAAATGTATTTGGTAGATTGTATGCAGGCTGCAACACAGCCCTATTCAGTAACACACTATGTTAGTGCTCAATACCAGCAACTATTAACTCAGGTGAGCTCTAACACTTTGGGGTTATTTCTGAATAATGCTGTTAATCTGTAAAACACTTAAGAGGTAATTTACAGGATGCATCGAGCTTTCAAGTGAATTAAATCTGTGACAGTCAAGATTTTTATCTTAGCAAGATTGACGATTGTATCCAAATACTGTGTACTCGATGCATCCTCTAGGTATACAGTAGCCATTATGCGACAAGTGCAGTGGACTTCATAAAAAGCCAGCTGTGTTCTGCTTCTGCCCTCAGACTCACTTTCACAAAATCAGCGACAGGCAGTAATGTGCTTGAATCCAAAGGAGCCTTTGTAATGTTTATTGATTCTACTGCATCCTGTTATCGCAGGATTTACAAGCCCGATGAAAGAGAATAGCAGGGAGAGTCCACTTGTGATATAATAATGTTTATGTTCTCTTGGCCAACCATCTCCACAACTGTTAACTCATGTACTTGGTATGCTTTATAATCAATGTACTGTATACTACTACTAATGTGTGTGTACATTTCTACTGTACGTCTGATTTTATAGTTACAGTAGAATGTTAATAAAAAGATGTGTTATTTGTAATTTCATAGACAGTAAACAAATCGGTAGTCTATTGTCCATTTAATTAACAGAAACTGAACTTGTGTTCTAGAATGCAAATCTGTGTAATGTGCCCTTTTCTATAATATATATATATATATATATATATATATATATATATATATATATATATATATATATATATATATATATATATATAAACTAAATTAGGACCTTTGGAACCTCTCGGAATGAACGTTTTATTTTTACAAAAAGGTTCTTGACCATGAGGTTGACTCTAACCCTTTGGTGGAAATCTGGAACATGCCAGAGCTCCAGGCTATCTAAATGCCAGCGCGTGAAGAAGGGAACAGTTGCAGCACATCAGTTCACCACAAGGTGGTGACAGTGAGGCAACCTTTATCAGTGTTGTTTCCTCTGTGCATTGGCTCAGGAAATCCTGCATAAACAGTGGTCTTATGAAACCTTAAAAATATTAAACTTGGCCAATGGCAGCTGTAAAAACAGGTGGATTTAAATATCACTGAGTACAAACAGTGACTTATGCATGTATAGTGCAATGTAAGTCTTCATTTGAATTTTCTTTGTTTAAAAAAGCAGCACATTAAAGTTACAAAGACATTTACAGCCGTCCCTTTAAAGAGTAAATAGTGGGGTTCTAAAAAATATGGCGTTATATGACCCCATGTGTTGCTACAACTGTTTAAATAATGTACCTGTAATTTTTCTTTTCGTTGTTAACATCCTGACAACTTTTTTATACTTATAACTTTAGTCTGTTTCAAAGCTATTTTCAAAATGGCCGATCTAGTGCACTGGGGTTGGAGATCTGTCCTCTAAATCACTGCAGGAAGAACGATTAAAAAAAAAAAAAAAAAAACATAACAAATGTTATGTTTTTTCCGTTCCGCACCACATCATGGATCGTTATTGCTGTGTTACCTGTTTGACAATGTGAGCAATAATCCTTACACTATCAGTGCACTAGAGCGGCCATTTTGAAAAGAGCTTTGAAACAGACAGGTAGGTTAATTAAACTGTTGTTTTGGAACCCTGCTACTTACTTTAACCCTTAGTGAAGTTTATTACTGGTTTTTAATTAAAAATAAGTTGCATGAACATTAAACAAAGGCGGCATTTTGATAAATAAGTAGATGACTGGATCTGAAGGAACCACTAAAGCAAAATACGATCTGGCACCAAGTGGTTTGAATTACTACTGTCAGTAATAGGGAATAGTAACAAATTGGCAGATATCAAGATTTAAACCATATACAAAGTAAACTACCAGTACAGCACAGTCTTCATAAATATACCATTATGCAACCACGGAGACAAGTAAATCAAGATTTGTACTTCTTTTTTGCATTTTTAGTCTGTTAAAACACGGCTACAGATCTCTTTGTTTGCACAAAACACAAACTGGTTCTGAACAGTGTGCTATAAAAAGCTGTGTGTGTGTGTGTGTGTGTGTGTGTGTGTGTGTGTGTGTGTGTGTGCTGCAATACAATTTGCAAAGATGTATCTACATATTCATCTACAGTATTTATGAAGCCTAAAAGAAATAAAATGCAACGTGTCCAGCAACAAGGCTTAAAACTATTTACTGGAACATTGTTAACACTAATTACTTTTCTCTGTCCTGTAGGGTAAAACAATTGTTAACTGTGAATAATGCAGAAAGACCATTCTTAATACTCCAGTAACACTTATTAATTGTAAACCGCAGTAGCAGAACAGGGTCTATAGTAAAACTAAATACATTTTTTTTTTAATTTTATTTTTTTCTTTGATTCAGCAAAACCATCCTCAGTGTTAAGGTAGTTATACAGGGTTTCTGTTTACCTCAGCATTTGTTTCTTAGAATTAAAACAGATGTACAGTTTTCTATATAGTTGTTTGTAAACTAATAATTATTTTGACACTCTTCTTAACATTTTGATTTTACAGTTGTAAGTTGATTCTATCTCCTGATAGAAACACTGTTAGCACTTTAACTAGGTAGATAGTTTCCTGCACCTGCATGCTAACTACTGGTGGAACAAGTCTGTAATTACATAGGAATCATCTGTACTATGCTGCTACCATGTAATTGTGTCAGGTAACAACATGTTCACAAGGCTGTTTCCATGTAATATCTAATTAGTTACTGCATAAGAGCAAGAACCATTGGTAATTACTCAGTTATTACGATGTAATGTAATTCATGAGGGTGGTTGGTTTTCCACCCTCTCATTTGTGTGGTAGAATGGTCCAGTTGGCAAGGTTGAAGCAATTCTGTATGTAAGTTGTCTTAGAAGGTCTTACTCAGAACTCGGCCTTAAATTCATGTAGTTCAGTGAAAGTGAGTAATGATTAGGATGGGCATCAGCACTGTCTGTAACTGGTTCTATCATGCATAGAAAAACATTCCTCACCTCGACTGCTACAAAGAAAACCAATTAGTGACCACCTCCTGTTCAATAAAGGGTGCTGCTCACAGTACTGCATTCAAGGTTCATTATCTTGTAGGTTAGCTTCAGCTAGTAAATTGCGATGTAGAACAATTGCCTGAACAGTAAGGATCATTTCAAATGATATGTGTAAGTATACGTTTGAAAATCTGGTGTTGCGGTGGAGGGGGTTATAGTGTCTAACAGAGGATTATATTGCCCGAAGCCAAAGGCATGAGGGGCAAGTAGTTTTCCACAAAACAAGAAATATCCAGTCCATATATGTCTTATTAAACCCTGAAGCTTTATCTCCATTAGGTTTCCTGATGGCTTCTCTTGCAGAAGGCGTTCCAGGTCTTGAGGCTTGTATTTCTGCATGGCTTCTAAGTATGTGCTTTTGGATTGGAGATATTGCTGAAGGACAGTGATAGATATTATCATTACTTTTGTGTTTTTGCGTCTTTTTCGTTTAGAATTTGTTGAAGCTCATCTTCAGAAAGCTGAATTAAAAGTACATGTACCTTTACTGAGGGGGGTGGGGATGCATTATTATTTAAATAAAACAAACACAAACACAGGAACAAAATAAAGGTTTTAACAAAACATTAGAAAACAAAAATTCCTCAAAATAAACAAACCTAAAACATCCAAGTTGGGCTATCCGGTGCTCTCTTTCGCTCGCTTTCTTTCTTTAACCCTGCTCCGCTGCACTCTCTTCTCAACAAATATTCCTTTGTCCTTTTATACCATGTGGCCAGGGGTTGTTTAACAATGAATTCACCACCTGGCCACATTCCACACTTCTCCAATCAAACAATGCCATGTGGCTGTGCGAAGGGTGGCCATCTTGGTTCCAGACTCCTTCACCAAGATGTATACCAGCCACCAAACTTACACACCCATGCACCCATGTGCAGAGCCTCTGCCACAATATATAACAGTTTCAGCATTGGTGTAATGCAGTATTCATAAAATTTAACCCAGTCTTCACTGTCAAGAGAAATTCATTCCTCTTTGCCAGCTATTGCTCCCTAGAGAGATTGTGTGTATTATATTCAACACTCCTGCATACCTTAGCTAGTGATTCTTGCTGCCACAAGCCCACAGTTGATTACTTCACTTCCCAAAACCATAACTCAGAAAATTAGTCAAGAAAAACACAGTCAGGAAACAGGAAATGTTGACGTATGCATGTGAGTAAGTGACTACGGAAATCAGAGTACAATGGCATTATGCCTGCACTTGACCAAGTTAAAGGGTAACAAAAAGGCAGGGAAATGTCCTTCCTCCTAATTCTACTGGCTGCTGTGTTTGCTGGAAGTGGTATGTATTTTGATATTATACTAATGATCGCTGTCCTGTGAAGCGGACCTATTACTGTGTCACAATATCCTCCTCTCTTTATAGAAACCCTTTCTATGGGTTACGCCCTATGAGGAAGTTTGGGAGGATTATTGTAAAGGAATAAAAACAGAATGTTAAAGCTGTACGTTTGCACAGCCACATGGCATTGTTTGATTGGAGAAGTGTGGAATATGGCCTAACACTTCATAACAGAATTTCAGCACCTTAGATATAAAATGTAGTGTAATGGCTTTTAATTGTTGTTAATAGTAACATAATGTTGACACATCCACATGTTTATAATAGATTATATATAGATGAATATGTTCATCAGGTTTTAGTGTGTAGTATTATTTGTTGAGAGGTACTGAGGTATTTAAACATCTATCTTTTAAGATGCATGATAAACTCGTATTGGCAAATCTGAAGCATCCCCTTTACTGTAATGGTACATTGTCTTTCCTTGGATTATCTGCAGGCTGAGCATGCTTCAGCTTGTGGCACCTTAATATTTTTTCTTCAAAAGAATGTCATACTGCTTGCATTTAACCTGACAACAACTAAAAAAAGTCTCTTTAAAGTTGTTAAAACAACTACAATATAGAGTCAATTACCCAGAAGGCTATATTAACTGGACCGTCATTTTTTATTTTTATTTTATTACCCGTTTTTATATTCAATTGTATTTTAGGCTCAGCTCACCTCTGCCACCCCTGCACTGACTCGGGAGCGGCAAAGATGAACACACGCTGTTCACCGAATGGTGTGCCGTCAGCCGACTGCTTTTTTTCACTCCATGCAGCCAACCCATCATCTAACCAGACTGCCTATTTGATGTTGTACTGCATGTATTTTTTTTATTTAGTAGTTGCCAATTATTTTTTATTATTTTCTCCCAATTTAGAACTCGTGTCCATGGTCGGCAAATGAATAGCCTGGACTCGAACCGGCGACGTCCAGGCTATAGGGCGCATCCTGCACTCCACGCGGAGCGCCTTTTCTGGATGCGCCACTCGGGAACCCCCCCCCCCCCCCCCCCCCGCGCATAGCTTTTTGATTGAAACAATATTTTTTTAAATAAGAACAGGGTCCATATACAGTAGTATGTTAAAGAGCATCTTAATGAATGTATTTTTCTTTTTATTTAGAATTACTTCAGATTCAAATGGTTTTAATTAACCCCATGGCCTCAATATAGCTCCCACAATCATGTAATAAATAAACCTGGTGTTGCGGGTGTTTTTTTGAAGCATTTTCACTGTACCAATTGGCATATCGTGACTGTAAGATATAAATTGTGTGGTATTTCTTCCACTTAGTAGTTTAGCAGGGGGACAGGTTCATAGGCAAAATTTGTAATTGGAAGTTAGACATGATTTAGGCCAGAGGGGTTCTTAGTTTGAAAAAGTCATCAGGATGAAAACAAAAAATTATACAAAGTGAATCTAAACACTAAGAACATTTAAGTTAGATAACTTAAAGAGTAAGTAGCGGGGTTCCGAAAAATATAGCGTTACACGTCCCCACATGTTGCTACAATGGTTTAAATAACATACCTGTCATTTTTCTTTTCATTGTTAACATCCTGACAACTTTTGACTCTTTTCAACATGTCACCACTAGTGCACTGGGGTTTGAGATCAGGGGCCTGCTTGCCAAGAGAGACAAACTCCCAACGCAAATGAAATGCATTGCATTATGTATTGCAAACATGTGTGTGTGTGTATGTGTGTTTTCGTAGAGACATTCATGGTCATTTTTCTTCAAAAGGATAAATTATTAAACTCCTGCTCATTTATTTTCTTAATAAAATGTATCTTTATTAATTTAAAACCATGATTGTAACAAACAACGCGTTTCGACACCAGTGTGTCTTCATCAGATGAACCTGATGAAGACATGCTGGTGTCGAAACGCATATATATATATATATATATATATATATATATATATATATATATATATATATATATATATATAGTGGAGGTTTTTAGTCCTTCGGGTTCTTTTTCAGCACTTTAAATGACCCAGCCACACACAAAACTTGATTTTTAAAAGCGCTGTTGCGCTATTTTTTTAATAATCACAAAAACCAAAATAAACAAAACAAACACTTAGCTCTTTCTTGAGCACTAATTAAACACAACACTGGACCTACCTATAAAACAGGACAGCTAAGCTGTTTACCTGTGACACAAAACATTCAAGCAAACCAAAACCACACAGGTTTACACTACCTTTTCTTTTCTTTTCTTTTTCTACGCTGTTGCACACAGACAAGTGGGCTCCTATACACACCATACAGCAGCCCAGAACAGACTGGCTGCTCTCTTTAAATACCCTGCACCTGGCTCAAAACAATTACATCAAACCAATGTGCATTTGCACATGTTTTATGCAGGGAGGCTATTAACACCCTCCCTGCTGTGTTACAATATATATTTATTGTGTTACAACATGGAATCAAAATGGATTTAATTAGGAGTTTTTACCACTGATCAACACAAAAAAAAGTCCATAATGTCAAAGTGAAAAATAAAATCTACAAATTGTTCTAAATTAATTACAAATAGAAAACAGAAAATAATTGATTGCATAAGAATTCACCCCCTTTGCTATGACACACCTAAATAAGCTCTGGTACAACCAATTGTCTTTGGAGTCCACCTGCGTGCAATTAAGGTGTTTCACATGATTTCAGGTTAAATACACTTGTCTCTGGGAGGTCCCACAGTTGGCTAGTAGATTTCCTAACAAAAACTACACCATGAAGACGAAGGAACATTCAAAGCAAATCCGGAATAAGGTTCTTCAAAAGCACCAATCAGGGGTAGGATATAAGAACATTTCCAAGACATTGAATATCCCCTGGAGCACAGTAAAGTCCATTATTAAGAAATGGAGAGAATATGGCACAACTGTGAATCTGTCTAGAACAGGCCGTCCTCAAAAACTGAGTATCCGGGCGAGAGGGGCACTAGTGAGGCCTATGGCAACTCTAAAGGAGTTACAGTCTTCCACGGCTGAGCTGGGAGACACTGTGCATACGGCAACAATAGCCCTGGTGCTTCACAAAACTGGCCTTTATGGGAGAGTGGCAAAAAGAAAGCCATTGTTGAAAAAAACTCAGATCTCGGCTAGAGTTTGCCAGAAGGCATGTGGGAGACTCTGAGACCAAGTGGAAGAAGATTCTATGTTCTGATGAGACCAAAATAGAGCTTTTTGGCCTCAACGCTAAGCGCTATGTTTGGTGCAAGCCTAACACCGCACATCATCCTGAGAACACCATCCCTACCGTGAAGCATGGTGGTGGCAGCATCATGCTATGGGGATGCTTCTCTGCGTCAGGGCCTGGAAAGCTTGTGAAGATAGAGGGCAAAATGGATGCAGCAAAATACAGAGAAATCCTGGAGGAAAACCTGCTGAAGTCTGTAAGACTTCATCTTCCAGCAGGACAATGACCCCAAACATACAGCCAAAGCCACATTGGAATGGCTTAAAAACAAAAAGGTCAATGTCCCGGAGTGGCCCAGTCAAAGCCCGGACCTCAATCCAATTGAGAATATGTGGAAAGAGTTGAAAATTGCTGTTCATCCAACTTGACAGAGCTTGAGCAGTTTTGCAAAGAAGAATGGGCAAAAATTGCAGGATCCAGATGTGCAAAGCTGGTAGAGACTTACCCAAATAGACTCATGGCTGTAATTGCTGCCAAAGGTGCCTCTGCCAAATATTGCCTCAAGGGGGTGAATACTTATGCAATCAATTATTTTCTGTTTTGTATTTGTAATTAATTTAGAACAATTTGTAAATTTTATTTTTCACTTTGACATTATGGACTTTTTTTGTGTTGATCAGTGGCAAAAACTCCTAATTAAATCCATTTCAATTCTATGTTGTAACACAATAAAATGTGGAAAAGTCCAACTTTTGAGAGCCACTGTATATATAAGCATAGATTAAAATGCATAAATAAATATACAATGTAAATGTGAATATTTGCATTCAATTGTAATGATTTGCTACGCTTTATCAGTGCTGTTCATTATTAATCCTGCTCATTGTAAATACCACCGAGTGTTTGCTGATCCTAAGGGATACAATGAAATGCATTACGATCAAAATGATTGCTGCAAATTGTAGAATCCTTGTTCTCTTGGAAAGCAGGATTATGAACACATGCAAATAGCCTCCACTGTACTATATCTTAATCTCCTCAGATGCTGGAAATAAGAATAAAGCTACTCCATCTTCATTTTTTTTTTCCCACAACCGCGTACATAGCAATAACGACCCATGATGTCGTACGGAACACAAAAGCCAGAGCACTTTTTTTTTTTTAAATGAGAACTATGTCAGTACTGTAATCTATAGCACCATTTGAAGACTTTTCATGTTAATCCTGAATATTTTTTTTCTGTTTTATTCTCTTTTCAGTGAATTCCAAAGACAATAGCTCTTCTAGCAATGGCCTTGAGGATGGCTTGTCTTGGAATGATGCTGAGAAGGATATCTCGCTTCTAAATAATGGTTCAGTGGACCTGGAAACTGAAACCCCAAAGGAATATTTGAAAGTACATCTGAACGGCAGCTTGGGCAGCTCTTACTCCAATACACCAGACGGCAATCTAACCTCTGCTCCGAATGGGCTGCATCCTCTTTTATCCAATTATAACTACTTAGCAATTGCTATTCCTCTTGTGCTTCTATTAATACTATTGGCAGTTGTGATTGGAGTGATGATTAAACGCCATAAAGGAAAGCCTATGACTTTAGGTATGTTTTCCTATATCGTTCCATCTGCTTGAATGCAACACCCAGGGTAAGAATCTGAGATCTGACTGCTCAGAGTAGCTGAATATGGGTAGCATACTGCAGTGAGGATTCCATCCAATCTGAATACAAGAATTACAAACACCGTTTTGTTTTATTAAAGGAAAAACAAGCAGATCCAATAAGAAAATACTCGTTTCAGACTTCCCAAATAACAGTGTTAATTACTTATCAGAAGAACCCATTAGTTCAGATAACACAGATATTTTACACCAAGTCTTTAAAATCATTGTATTTTAATTGATAATCATTAAAAACAATTAGAATTAAAGTTATAGCATAGATATTCTGCATATTCTATTCAAAACTGAGGAACAATATAATATATATTGAAGGGGGATAAGAATAATGTCATCAATGTAATATTCTTTTTGCCAATGTGTCTGAATAATATGATGTCCCCCACATACAAAATAGACCATAAGGGACATTTTACAAGATACATCAACTAAAGTAACCACATTTTAACAATGTAATGTTCACATGCACGATGTTATTGAATTGTACTTCAGCTCCGAGAAACCATCACAGTATCACTAAGTTGGAATTTGGAGGAGAACTGTTTGTGATCCAAACCCTATAAGTGCTGTGTGATAGGGTTGCCCCTGTATACAATGTATTATTTATTGTTATTCCAGTTTGGCAGGGATAGAGTTAATACTATCCCTGCCAAATACATGTGTATACTGTGGCTAGGACTTAATTGATTAATTAACAATCAATTAAGCCTAGCCACAGGCGTATAAAAGGAGCATCCACTTGTTATTTGATGAACCCAAGGCAAAGTCCAAACGACACGACACGACAACAATAACAATAACAACAATAACAATAACAATTGTCCTTTATAATTTCCCAGACTGAAAGTCGGTAACTACCTCCAGAACACTCAGAGACGATTACCTGCCAGCCCAGCATCGACAGCTGTGTCTGTTAACAAGCATACCACTTGTTTATAATCTTGCTCTGCCTGGGCTCTATTGCATACAGTTGTGAGATAATTAAAGAGGCAGTACCCTTTATTTGCTGAACAGTTTTTTTTTTTGTTGTTGGTTTTTTTTGTAACTAAACATGCACAAGAGTGCTTAAATTGCCTCCTTCTGCCTCTGCCTGCTATTTTTACAGTTGTTAAAGGCTGCCTGCACCATAACAGTGCCCGTTCACATGCTGTTAGACATGCTTTTAGTTATTTTAGCAGCTTGTCAGACTGGGCTAGAGATGGTTACCTGTAGCTTTTCACAGGTGCTCTAAATTGTTCTTTTCCTCTTGCAGCCTACAAGAAGGATTTTTATCAGTCACCCGGTGATGACGCAGACGATGTGAAGATAGAAAGGTAACGCATTCATTGGTACTGTAGTTATCGGGGTGGCATGAGACCATATCTATCTCATGTCTGGTACTCTGATATAGTACTCCATTATGCTGAAATCCTATTTAATATCCCCACAATCAGCTGGCCCTGCTGGTGGTTCAGACATTTGGAGTTGGTAATTTTAGACTCAACTGACTTTTTTCTAGAGTGAAATGTGTTGAATGGACACAAGTCAGAGAAAGCAAGCTTGTAGTGAAGGCACACAATCAACTGCCCCATGCCATTGAATGATATCCTGTGTGACTAATAGGAAACAGCTGGGCGTGATGTCATTCTGCCAGAACAGTTTCAGTCAGACTGTGGAGATGAAAATACACGCAGTCATGTTTTCTCTACTGATAATGCAGAACTGCAGTAATTCCGAAGCGCACCCAAGAATACAGCTGTGGACAAAAGTTTTGCATCACCTAGAACTGAGAAAAAAATACTATATGGACATAATTTAGATATGTTATTTCATATAATCAAAGAAACTACAAAATGATATTGTAAAAGTCTACACAGGTAGCCATAATAGTAGTACAGTATTTCACATTAGATTCAAAATATCACATTTTTCAATTTTTGTCCGTTTTTCGTTAAGTATATGGAAAACTACAAAGCGGTATGTAATTCAATATGTTAACATTATTCAGTAGGTTTCATTCGACTTTATAAAGTAAATTAGTTAATTCTATAGGGTGATGCAAAACGTTCGGCCATAGCTGTAGTATACAGTATTTCAATTTCAATTCAGTTCCTTTATTAAACAAGGTTAAACTGCTGAAAACAAACAAATTCTCATTTATAATGGTGACCTGGCCAAAAAGGCTCAAACTGCAGCAAAGACACTAACATTCATCATAAAAAAAAAAAAAAAAAAAACTTTAAAAAAAAAACGTTGCTATGACAGCATACAACAATATATACATTAAAACACAACACAGAGATAAGTCAAATTAAACTATACAATCTAGACCATTCAATGCAGATTTAACAATTACAATTATCAGTCGGTAGAGTACCCAGTTTCTGTTACCAAAAATGGTAAAGCAGTTTCAAGATTATCTTGTAAACAAAGTTGTTGTGGGTTGCTTCTGGTAAAAGCAGACCCTGTTTTCCAAATAGACAGACAGACAGACAAGCAGGCCTCCGGTAAGTAAACACAATCAAGGCCTTGATTGGGAAGGCTCATAACACTGCAGAAATAAGGGCATTTCCACAGGAATGGATTACTGTGGTTACCAGTCACCAACTTGCCCAGCCGGTCAAGTAAATACCCTGATGTGAGGTTATAGCTATTATATTATATGCCATCTTGTCACTAATAAGATTGCTTGCTTTAGTTTGGAATATTCTGTCTTTTTAATGTAGCTTGCTAAGAATTTAATTTATTACATTTTTTCCCCCAAGTCCTTTATTTGAGGATGACATCCCCTCTGTTCTGGAACTGGAAATGGAGGATCTAGAAAAATGGATGGATACTCCAGAGAAACCTGGTAAGCTGAACTATACATATAATTATTATTTTAAAATATTGGCCGGACATTTATTTAAAGTACATAAATATATCTAGCAAAATAATTCCAGTAAATATTACTGTGATTTTTTTAAAATCTCATATTTACCTATATTAAAGATTCAGACATTATTTTAAACTTTAAAATTGCTGTTAAAATGTATTAACCAAAGAAAGTCATAGTTTGTAATTCCCAAAAGAACACAGTCAACATTAAAAACAAGTTAAAAAAATCTCTAAACATTTGAAATGTTTGCTGTTATTTTAGTAAACAACATGTTTTGGCTAGCATTCCTAGTACCAAAAGCTGCTTTTCCTATGATTGTCATGTGAACCAGACGTGTAGCATTGAATACAAAATACCATATTCACCTTGACCATAATGTGTGCTTCTTTCACATAGTAAAATATGAGACCTAGATCGCAATGTATATTAGGTAAGATGTACCTGACATACTTTCTTAGCACTAATATACAGTAAAAAAAAAAATACTATAATAAAAAAGGGTAATATAGAAATGGTTAATAGCAATAATGTGGACGAAACCTGGCAGGGGCGAGGGTTATCCTAGTGTCCCAAGTATTTAAAGCATGTTTGACTTCACCCAAATATATTTGTTAATCCCAAAAATGTTCCATGTGTTTTTCTCATTCAGTGTTGTGCTTCTGCAATGCAGTTTTCATTCAGTAGAGGTCTCCAGTGTATTAGTAGTCCCACCACTCTTACAAGTTAACCTCGTGTCAGTATTGCAATGTCTCATGTCTGCTCCAGCCTCTCTCTCTCACACACACACACACACACACACACACACACACTAAAGGGTCAGAAACATTACACTGGTATCCTGGAACAGGATCTGTATGCATAAGACAGAAACCTGCACACCACATATAAACATAAACACAGCATAAAAGTTCAAAACAGTTTTTTTTTTTTTGTTTTTTTTTTCAAATTCTGTTGTGGCATTATACATCCCTTTTAAGTTATTTATTTAACATTTCTTTATCTACTTAAGGCATTCTAATCCTTTTCCAACCAAAAAAAGTACATAGTTTATGCAATTTCCAGTGTAAGCGGTGATTTATTTTTTCGATCTTAATAAAACATTTGTTGAGGTTTTGTGTATCTAAGCTGATTGTGTTGGTGTTGCAGCTGAGAGTGATGGCTTGCCTTCTGTAAAAGAAGAACCAGATTCCAAACTCAGGTAAGAATCATACAGGTGGTTTCGAGAGAAACTGCAGTTACAAGCTTTTATGAAAAAAATAGGTACTCCTTTTTAAAATTAAAATACAAATGTACACTTTTTCAGTTTTGGAACTGTTTGGTTTGGTTCTGTCTGTGTTAGTTTTCTGCATACACCAGATATTAAAGGTAGCAAGAGGCACTTGTGTGAATATGCAGTTCTGCTATTCAGAGAAAAACCATCACCGCTTAAGAGTTGGACCAGGACCACATAAAGGGAAAACCAACACTGTGAACTGGGCTGGAACCCAATGTTACACTCAAAGTATTGAGTGGCATCAATCATGCAGTTATCCATTGCATAGGGAGGTCCTAATGGAATAAAAGGCAGAGAGGATGCAAGCACCTGATGTTAGCTGTTTGCTTCCATCCAAAGCCATGCCTGATAGAGCTGGGTGACTCCCACAGTATAAACACGTTCAATCTCAAGAGTGCGGTTATTCCAAACTCGGAACCCCATAAAAGTACACATTCCGATATAAGGTGGGGTACAGTGAGCCAAGTCTTTTTTATTAACATAAGAGGGAGACTGTTTTAATACTAACAATAAAAAAAATCATTATTTTCGTTGCACACCAGTGCTTGTTTACTATGTATATGATTTGTCAGTTTGTTTGTTTCCTTTGATACTGTAATTCCATTAAGCTTGAAAACAAATCCTATTACAAAAAAAATGTCTATAGGGAACATACATGTAGGCAGAAAATGCACTGCTGAAACATTCAAACTCTGTATTAATACCTAGTTCACCATTTCCAAAGCTTACTAATTTAAAGGTGATCTAATTTTCAAATGAAAACACATAGCTTCAAAGTCTAGGTTGTCTGTTTTAATGATCTAGACAGTGGCAATTCCTTAACTCTGTTTGTCAAGCTAGGTTTTTCCCCCAGGGCTGATTTAAATATGGTGAAATGAGATCTGTGAACCCCTATGGAATATAGTTTGTCTTTTGGCAGCACAAAAAATTTCAATCATTCAAATTAATTTACATGTATTTATTAGACCAGAATGGACCTGCCTTTTCTGCTAAAAGAGCAACAGCCAACAACAGCAAATGTTCTCTGCAAGAGGCAGCAAATCCCATGCTTGACTGTAACTGTAAATAGGTTTAGTTTTCTTATAAAAATAACTGATTAAAAAGTAGCTTTAGTATTGTTTATGCTCAGCATGGTGGTTTTGTTGCATTTTAACTGTATCATAACCACTTGTAGAACTGACAAATTCACAGTAATTTAATGTAACTAATTGTAATGCTTTTTCTGAGAACGGACCTTTCTTACTATTACTTGCTATTTGATCCTCCCGTTTTGTTTTATAACTAAAGAAAATGAAAGTGCTCACTCGCTACTGACTCATATCACTCTTGTTTAACCATGGGGTTTGAACAGTATCAATCTGGTAGCAATTATCTTGGCATGCATGAAAGTTTGGTGCAACTCAATAAGGAGTAGATTTTCATAGGTCCGTAGGGGGCACAGTCCAAGTTAAACCAGATTTAATTGGGGCTTCACTTGACCCCTTGCTTTTAATGTCAGTAAAGAGTGCTCTCAGAGATGCAGATTTGGGGTGAAACATGGGTCCCTTAATATGTCTTGTTAAACTCCTTTTTTATTGTAACATCCATTTTTGTAGATATCACATTTTTTGTACAATATTTTTGGTCACATTACCATTATTCCACATTTACATAAAAACAGAAGTATTTCTAATACTAGCCTTGGGCTTGTGTTCAAATCTCAAACATGTACAAAATGAGTTTTTAATGAGATTTTTATTACATGAGAGTAGCTGTTATTTACTTCATGCTAATATTGGACTCTGCTTCTGCCAAGATAAAATGAGATAGTTGTGGTGGGGACCAACCAAGACGTAGCTTTGCTGTAATATACAGTATGAGCCTTCAGAGCTTTCTACGCTGAAGTGTAATTGTGGCTCCAGGGATCAGCCTATTTGCGGCCTCCCTGGCGCATCAGCACACACAACAACGGCGATGCTGGCTCCAGGGATCAACCAAAGTGTGATCTCCCTAACGCCTCAGCATGTAAACCATCCGGAATGGGCTGCGTGGGGCACTTCGCAGGGGTCATCAGGTGGGCACCTCCCATCTTCTGTGTTTCATCGACTAGCCCACAACACCCTAAGAAGGCTCAACAGTGATGCTGGTGTCCCCTTCACCCCCCACCTAACCCAGCCCAGTTTATTTACCTTAGCCATCCATTCCTTTTCATTGATGTTAACTTCCTCCACCACCTCTCTTTTGAGGTCCCCAATCGGCCTCTTTTCTTCCTCAGTCAGAGCCAGTTGCTACTACTCTCTGCCTCCACAGACAGAGCCTTCACTATGCGCTGCAACTCCGGTCCATTGAACCCAGTATTCCGCACTGATATTCTGAATGCTGCTAACCTTATTCTGCATATGCAGTATTCAGAGTATTACTACAAATATTACCAAACTAGTGAGTGTAGGGAGTTTGTGTGACTGGATATGTAATTATAATCTTGCACTATACATCCCCAAATATGACCTTTACTGTTTGCATACAAAAGTAAAATAACAAAGTCTGACATCCGTTTCTTGTGACATAAATTGTGCCTGCCGCTTCAGCCAGTTTTAATCAGTTCATTGATATGTTAAGATTTATTATTGAAAAGCAGATGTTCAATATTTGCAAAAAAATAAACATAATAACTCAACCCCCCCCCCCTCTCTTTTTTTTGCAGCGAGCCAGAATCATGAAGCAGTTGAAATGGTTTCTTCTTCGTCATCCATATCTACGGTTTTGTATTCAAATAATGGTACATGTAGTTCTTCTTGAAAGGGTGGTACATCAAGATGTGTTATTGATATATAATATAATATAATATAATTGATATTGGCATTTTGTTACTTTTTTAATTCTGTGTGCAATAGGTCAACTGAAGAACAATTGGTTGATCATCATTTCTTGAGTGAACCTTAAAGAGTAAGTAGCTGAGTTCTGAAAAATATAGAGTTGTAAGTCCCCACATGCTGCTATAACTGTTTAAATAATGTACCTGTCATTTTTCTTTTCATTATTAACAGATTAACAGGGTTTCATATCTGTCTTCTGAATCAGGGTTTCCCTATCCTGGTCCTGGGGACCCCCTGTGGCTGCTGGTTTTCATTCCAACTGAGTTGTCAATTACTTAATTAAACCCTTAATTGAACTGATCATTTGCATAGTAAGACGTTTTTACTTGTTTTCAGCTCTTAAACAGTTGCAGAGTTCAAGTTGGCTGTAACATTTTATAAGTAACTTGAACTCTGCAACTGTTTAAGAGCTGAAAACAAGTAAAAAGCTCTAACTAAGCAAATTAATAGTTCAATTAAGGGTCTAGTTAAGCAATTAGGGATTGGGAAACCCTGCTCTAAATCACTGAAGGAAGAGCGATTTAAAAAATAAAAAAATAAAAAAATAAAAAAAAACAAGTGCTGGGTTTTCTGTTCTGTACCACATCATGGATCGTTATTGCTGTGGGCAATAATCCTTACACTATCAGTGCACAGTGCACTGTGAAAAGAGCTTTGAAGCAGACTTTAAAGTCATAAGTGTAAAAAGTTGTCAGGATTTTAACAATGACAACAAAAATGACAGGTACGTTATTTAAACAGTTGTAGTAACACGTGGGGACGTGTAATGCTATATTTTTCTGAACCCCAGTACTTGCTCTTTAAATGTAGTACAGTATACATTATAATAAAGAATAATAACAGTATAATTTAAATTGTAGTTAAAAAGATTCACATGTATTAAATGGATGTCTGGCCAGGGGTAAAAGATATAATGGAATTATTAATATTATTTGTATGTTTTAAATCACATGCATACCCACAGATGTACAAAGTCAAGTATATATATTTTTAAAGAATACTTCCTATTCTAGTAAAAATGCATGTTTTTTTTTTATCAATGAGATCTTACTTTTTTACAGCGCAAATATTTTAACTAACTATTTTTTGTATTTAACACAAAAACAATAGCCTATTGTATCTATTTCTAGGCAGCTAATGAAATGAATCATTGTTGAGTTTACCGCAGTATGTTTACACAATATTTTTGCAGTTTTACTATGTATTTACCATAGTTTGCCCTGGTTTGCTACGTTTACTAATATCCTTTACCATACCTCACTATTCTTTACAGTGCTTTCCTATGCTTTACCATGCATTCACTATGCTGTAATACACTTTGCTATGATTTTACTATGTGAAACTTTGATAAGGGTATGTCGTCTACTTGAAAATAATGCAGACAGATTCATAATTTATTTCTAATAGAATATCATATAGGAGCTATACGTGTTGATTTCATGTGGATTTGCAGCCCATCCCCCACCTATTATTCAGCATGTATGAAAAATATATTATGCTGGCACCCATCTGACTGGGTTGAACATCTTACCTGCTGCTGCTGTATTTGCTATAGATTTCTAATGCATATGTGATCGAGAATTTGTATGCCGGGGCAATGGAGCAGGACCAATGGGTCTAAAAAGCAATACATATAGATAAGGACTATGTGACAGTACACATTTGTTTAATATCCCTCTATAATGTATTAGTATTTCATAAGAATAAGGGCAGCTAGGTGTGGTGTTATTGTACTCTGCGAGCTGTGCCATGTATACATAGGTATTGTTGTGTCAAGCTGTTGAAAAATGAACTCTTAGCAACAGCATTCTTCTACCAGCAGACCTAGAGCAGATTCGCTCATTTTGAGAGTTTTGTTTTGTCTCAGAATTAAGCCGTCTCATAAAATATCAGAATTCATAATGCATTACAATGGAGTATTTCAACCTCGCTGCTGTTTTTTTCTTGGTAAAGGGTATCGCTTAAATAAGGTACTTTATTACCATTTCTAATTTAGACAACTGGCAGAAATCTTTCATTTCATTTTTGTCTATGACAACAGTTATCATTTAGTATTTTTAATCCAATTCTGCTAGCTTGTTAGTAAGGATGCTTTTTTTTTTTACCAATTACAAATATGCTGTTGAAGAGCAAATGTGGAGAAATATAATCAAATATAAATCTGTTGATTGCCGTAATATAATATTTAATGTTTACAATCCTGTGTGTTTTCTAATTGTAGGATTCAAAGTAACCAACTGAGGCCTATCCAAAGATCTGGATTATTAAACTTGATCATTGTAATAATGAAAGGCAAATAATAGTTATCCCCATCTTTCTAAAGGTACAAATATTTTTATGCAAAATGTCTCTGTTCTGTAATCTACAATGTATTGATTTGTGTTTTGTCTCCACAGTTCAACAATAAATGTATATTTTTACATGTTTTATTGATTCATTTTTTGCAAAAGTAAATACAAGTATAGTATACTCACTGAAAGCTCAGTCTTATTAAATCATAAAATTCAGATTCAGCTGCCGGTGGAAAATATATCACCATAACTGGATTATGTTTGAGTATGTATATTGTACCGCTTATCTCCAGGATGTATAGACACATGATGAGTTTTATGAAAGTGCTTTGCTGTAAATGGTTTGCTAGCCTTGTATTATATGATTTTTTCATTTTTTACTACATGTAAAACTGTTATTAGCATTGGGGTTCTAGTGTGTGCATGTGCAATACAAACATTACTGCCAAGAGCTACAAGGGTCCGCTTGAACTTGGCCTTATTATCAAAACCAGGCCGCTTGGCCAGGTGTATTCATTGTATTCCTTGGTACAATGATGCGAAACATTAGATATACCCCCCTTATACAGTAAAAGATTACCACGGTATCCTTGCAGTTTTATATTGATTTTTTTTTTTAATTTAGAGTGACCAATTATTATTTTTTATTGATTTTTTCCCCCCCAATTTGGAATGTGCAATTATGTTTTTATTTCTTATTCCTCACCGCACAGACGGTCTGAGGGCGTGTGAGCGTCCTCCGATCTCACACATCTAAAGCCAGAATCGCATTTACGCTGAGCAATCCAGAGCAGAGGTGGGCGGGCTACCGATCTTGGAGAACAGAGACCTGCCCTGCTTCTTATCCACTCTGAATGTGCTCGGTGACTGGCCAGTAGGGTTCGCTGTTGCGCGATGAGGAGAAGCAATCCCTGCCGGTTTCCCATCCCCCACACCGGGAGCGTCAGAGACAAAGCTTTTGACAAAGTCCCGCATAAAAGATTAATTCTCAAACTGAACGCAGTAGGGATTCAAGGAAATGCATGTACATGGATTAGGGAGTGGTTAACATGTAGAAAACAAACCTCAAAATGGAGCGACGTAACTGTGGTGTACCACAGGGATCAGTATTAGGTCCTCTGCTATTCCTAATCTACATTAATGATTTAGATTCTGATATAGTAAGCAAACTTGTTAAATTTGCAGATGACACAAAAATAGGAGGAGTAGCAAACACTGTTGCAGCAGCAAAGGTCATTCAAAATGATCTAGACAGTATTCAGAACTGGGCAGACACAAGGCAAATGACATTTAATAGAGAAAAGTGTAAGGTACTGCATGCAGGCAATAAAAATGTGCATTATAAATATCACATGGGAGATAGTGAAATTGAAGAAGGGAACTATGAAAAAGACCTAGAAATTTATGTTGACTCAGAAATGTCTTCATCTAGACAATGTGGGGAAGCTATAAAAAAGGCCAACAAGATGCTTGGATATATTGTGAATTTGTGTTGAATTTAAATCGAGGGAAGTAATGTTAAAACTTTACAATGCATTAGTAAGACCTCACCTAGAACATTGTATTCAGTTCTGGTCACCTCGTTACAAAAAGGATATTGCTGCTCTAGAAAGAGTGCAAAGAAGAGCAACCAGATTGTTGAAGATGACACCCTGGGATCCTTCAAGAAGCTGCTTGATGAGATTCTGGGATCAATAAGCTACTAACAACCAAACGAGGAAGATGGGCTGAATGGCCTCCTCTCGTTTGTAAACTTTCTGATGTTCTTATGTTCTAATGTGACGCCCCCCTCGGGGTCCCCAGCAAAGTTCAGCCTCTTTGCACAGCCTGGATGCGAACTGGCGCCATCCAAGCTGTGTGACTCATCCTGTGCTCCCAGCGGCAGCGCTTTAACTGGATGAGCCACTCGGGGACCCCATCTTTGCAGTTTTAACATGCTTTTCCCATAGTTTAACCTAGGTTGTCATGTTTATCAATATGCTTTACCATACCTTGCTATTTCTTACCTATGCTTTATCATGTTTTCACTTTGCTTTATTACACTTTGTTATGCTTTTAATATGGTAAACTTTTATAAGGGTCACAGCAGCCTTAGTGCTAATTCAGAAGTGATCTTCCAGTAAAGCAAGACAACATTTCTGGAATTCTGGAGCTTGACTGTCTCCTTATGCAATGAGAATGGTCCTTGGTCGCAAATGTATACAGTACATTAGCCAAGTACAAGCTCTGTGGCACTGCAGCTGCATTTATATTCACTGTCAGCAGTTGCTTAGCATTCCATCTAATTCAAGGCTTTTCTTCATTTTCAAAAATGATTTTCAGGATCTTGTATATGTTTGCATCTCCTTTGCTTGAAACCAAGTTGAAAGCCTATTATTTCAGCAGTGATTTGTCCTGACACATTACCGCAATTCACAGAAACCTAGGTGTTCCCAGCTTGTGTAATGAAAACCATGTCATTGTCTCCATTGTGACACTGAGGTTCAAGTAAAACAGGTTTAATAGAAACGTCCAAGGTTAAATGAAATGCATCCCAGCCATGACGTTGAACTGCTGGTTTATTGTACTCATCCAGTATGAGGGAATTGACTGGTGCCAATGTCTGAGCCCATTGACTTATTTTGACTCACTATGGGAAAAAAATGATCCAAGTTATAAAAACAAAATCAATCAATCGTACATGTACAGTGTTGGTGGAAGCAGACAAGACAATGCATCAACAGGGGTCAAATATTATCTGTTTGTGCAGTGCTCTTGCCTTTACTCTGTTAAGCCACTAAAACACTGTTTCATCACGATGAGCTGTGGCTCATCTATGAAATAATGGCCTGTCATCTGATGCAAAAGCAATCTCACGTGTGGGTAATATGAAGTAATAAAGAGTGGCCTTTGATTGTTTGTCGGGATCCAGAATATCATTCAAATGAACTTCACTTAAATGAGACATTAAAATCAGCATTCTACAATTAATTCAATGTATACACAGCGTTTTGTATAGTGCTGCAAAGTTCAATAAGCGAGTGAAGTAATTCTGCAATGTAAATGCTTTAGGTTTGTGTGATGTTTCTGGTTTTTACTGGTTAGTAATCACGATAATCACGATAATCTTGCATAAGATAGTCTAACACCAGGGAACCGTGTGAGGGGATTCAGTTATTAAATACATTTTAAGTTAACGGCTAAATCACTTGAACTGTTATCTGCGAGAGACCTTATGAGCACTAAAGCAATGCAGTAGTTGACAGCACATGGAAAACCACATAAGAACGTGCTCCCATCCAAAGAAATTAATCTTAATAGGTGAATCCCACTGTGTTGGTGGGACATATTGCGATCTAGTCTTGCATTTACTTATGAAGTTCCTTGGAGAAGATATTGTGTTGCTGATCAGCATTCAGTTACAGCACCCCTATGGCACGGAACAGTCTTGAGCAGAGTACCCAGGATATGATAAATAACACAAATGTATCAGTTAAACGTAGAACTATGACTAAGATTACATTTATATTAATGAGTAGGTTCCAAGAATTATCCAAGTGTAAATGTTTCTGATCCCAGATGAAATGCATGAGATTGTCTTTTAGAGTGACGTTGTTTTTAGGGATGTGAAATTACTGCTGTCTGTTTCTGGTCATCTTGCCAGGACACTCTTGTAAAAGAGGCCTCGGTCTCAATGTTTTTTTTTTCCTGGTTAAAGAATGAATAAATAAATAAATAAAATAAACTTAAGTTGTCACTTAATACAAGTACCTGGTTAAAAAATGGTACCTCATAATGTCATGTGACAGCTTGTTTGCCATCTTGATTCAATGTTTGGGTTATTGTGCATATTGATAGGCCTATCAGAAATCTTTACAGCCACCATCTCCTCCTATCAGCAGAAAGTCAAACCAGATTGAAAGAGGGCCCTGTTATTAGAGTTTTCTCTTTAATCCTTGTTCTGTCATGGGAAGCAGAGCTGTTTCAATGCCAGGGGGGTTATTCTTCGGTAGAATCAATTAGAATGATTTAATTGGAGTCCCTGAAGTTTCTTAGTCTTTTTTCCAATGGACCTTAAAGAGCTGGTAGCTTCAAATGAGTTTTACTGTCCCCTTACATTTCTATAATATTTGAAATCGTTCTGAGTAGTTTTTATGGCAGTTACTTTAATATTGTATTTATTTATTTTTTCAATAAGATTGGCTTTCACTATAAGTTCAGGAGCTCATCTTCTTTTGTAGTTGCCTGCCACAGATATATGTAACTTAGGCTAGATCAGCCATTGTGTCTGTCTTTATATTAGTAAGCACCAGCATCATCTAGAGCACTACTGTGTATTGCCAACAAAACAAACAGGAAATGTGAGCCATAGTGAAATATGCCATTGGTTCTTGCATCTATAAATACACTTATCTAGCTAGATAAATATATCTAAGGCAGGCAATTTGAACAAAGGAAGAACTCCTGAACTCCTTCCTTTCATTCATAGGTTTCTTGTTTTTCTGTAGTTACAACAAAAAAGCCTAATTGCTTGTATATTCTTACCACAAATTGATTATGGGGACATAGTCTATAGGTTTGCATCACTCTTAACATTAAGCAAACTGGATCCTATATATCATGCACCCTTGAGATATATTATGAATTCAAGGTACAGTACTTGTCATTGTGTGTTATACAGTTTGGTTGGCTGGACAGTACAATTTAAGAGTAAGCTGCACGATTATCTACTTGAGAGTTGTACATGTTTTAAGTAGTTAAGTAGACTTGTTACTGTTTGTCACTATTTGATTGTTGACTGTTTCACTGATTTTTTGTATTATTATGATTTGTATTTTATTTTTGTATCTGTGTTTTTGTACCGTGTTTTATTGTGTTGCTGCTGCCTTTGTTGGCTTGGTCGCACTTGTAAAAGAGATTTTAATCTCAATGTGCTTACCTAGTAAAATAAAGGTTTAATAACAAAAAAAAAAATCATACTAAAATCCTAAGTTTGTTCTTATGTTATTTAATTTAATACCAGACATATACTCTAAAGTATAACATTACGTGAATAATTGCTTGAAGATGAAATGGCATGCATGACTCATGAGAGCTCAACAAATATAGAATCTGGGACCTTTGTCCAAGAAAGGCAGACAAGACAATGACGGTTGCTAGACAACTTTGCCTATTGCTATTCACTCCATCCTAATACTGTGCCTGGGGTCCAAAATGGAGGAGAGAGCTGCCCCAGATTGTTTTACCTTTGAAAATAAGTTTTTAAAAAAAACATAAATCCTTCCGGTTACATGACTGGTTGAGCACATTTGAATACTCAAATCCTGCCAGACTGCCATTGCCATTTTTCGGGAGGTTATTTACAGTAACTGTGGTAGTAGCATTGGTGTTAAAGATTGCACTGGATAGTCAAACAGCAACAGGAAGCCCCACACCAGTGTCTGACAAGAGGGGTGTAGCCTTTCAAAATTATGGCAGAAAAAACATGATACACAAGGGCACACTCGTTGGTAATAATGGTAGCAATTTTAGAACCTGTGCTGATATTTCTTCATAAAGGAGGCGCAATGTTCCCATTCTGAAATCTTGAATGCCACTTTGTTACATTGTTAGAGAAAGATTTCCATTACATGAGAGTAGATGTTAAAACTTCATGCTGATTTGAACTTGGCTCTCGCCAAGATAAGCACCAACTAAGACGTAGCTTTACAGTAAACTAATGTGATCCATCTGTGTCTCCATCCATTTGCGCTTCCTTCCATATGATGATGTAGATGTCCTTCTGTCTGGTGTTGATGGCTGAAGTGTAATGTTGGCTCCAGGGATCAGCTTATTGCCTCCCTAGCGCATCAGCACACACAACGGCTGCGATGCTGGCTCCGTGGATCAACCACAGTGCGGTCTCCCCAGCGCATCAGCATGACAACCGTCTGGATTGAGCTAAGTAGGGTACATCTCTGGGGTCTTCAAGTGGGCACCTTCCATCTTCAGTGTTTTGTCGACTAGCCCACAACACCTAAACAGGGCTGGACGGTGAATCTGGCATCCCAGCATCACCCCCCTCCGTCCCCCACTCAACTCAGCCCAGCTTACTTACCCGTACATCAGCGTTTCTTTCTTTCTATTGTGCTTGAGATCCCCAGCCAGAATCTTTCCGTCTCAACCACAGCCAGTTGCTGCTCCTCTCTGCTGCTTCAGATAAGTTCTTCACTGTGCGAAGCAACTCTTGGCCACTGAATCCCACGTCTCTGAGAAACCGGGTTGTAGAGTGTGCCACAAATCATCGACAACCCATCTCAACTGGGTAAACCCGGACTCTCCATCCTCGCTGTTCTGCTTCAGTGGCTAGTTGAGCATACCGCAGTTTCTTCCTCTCATACACCTCATCTACAGCATCCTCCCATGGCACTGTTAATTCTACCAGGTGAATAAGGCGTGCTGATCCAGACCACAAGACAATATCTGGTCGAAGGTTAGTGGTGGCAATCTCAGGTGGAAAAATAAGCCATTGACCAAAATCTGCCAGAATTTTCCAGTCTCTAGCAGCTTCCAGTTGTCCTGAGCGAGGATTGGTTTTAACACCTTTTCTTAGATGGTTGCTCTCCTGGGCGGAGGAATGTTGTCTTTTCTGTGTAATGTTTTGATGGAACAGGTGGCAACTTATTGGTCATGTTACGCTTGTCTTCCAATGCTAAGGCCAAACATCGCAGCACCTGGTCATGGCGCCAAGTAAACCGACCGAATAATCACCCGGGGCTGGTTTTTCAAAACTTGTACTGGATAAAAGTGATCCGGATTTTGTAATCCTATATTTTGCGATCGAAATTACTTAAAAATCGTAATTATTTGTAATCTGAATAAATGTAAACCAGCAATGACATTTTCTGAAAAAACTGATCAAAATGATCCAGATAAAAGTAATCTCGATCACAAAATATAGGATTACAAAATCCGGATCACGGTTATCCAGAGTACAAGTTTTGAAAAACCGGCCCCTGGAGATACGCAGCATCTTGTCCTGGTGTTTATGCTGCAGACAGAGAAGCAGCCGCACAGCCATCTCCAGGTACCGTGTATGTTTTAAATGTATTTTTATTACAGCCCAGAGATGAAAGGGCTATTGTGTTTTGAACGAGGCTTGTCTGAAATTCGTATTTCAGGCTGCTTCACTGGAGATCATGCTGTTATCCAAAATAATGAAATAACTAGACTCAAGGAAAACTAGACTTGCAAGTCAAATGAGGCCTCCGCAATCATTTTCACCTACAGTGGCCACGGTTCTCTAGGTTTATGATCTCCATAAATTTGCACTCCATTTGTGTCTTTCTGGAAGTACTCTCTTTCACTGTAAGGCATATATTTCAGAGGCTGGCTCAGTGCCAAAGCCTTTTCCATGCTGTTCACAGGCATATTAATTGGCGCTTAATATCTCCCTTGTTGCAAACATGTGTTCTGACTCCACACCATTTACAATCGCTGAAGCAAAACAAAGTAAAAAGATAATGTGGTGGGCGATATGGTGTTGCCCTACCCACTGTAAAGCCATTGTGTATTTTTTTAAGTTAGTGTATAATATGATGTGTATATTTTAATGAAATAACAAATATTTATGAAAAATAGATTAAAAAAATTAAGCCGCCTGGTGAACGGTGGTGTTCCAAAAGCAGACAAGGGGAATGGCAAGGCCAGTCCAGAGATGGGAGTCTTAACATTTGTAAATGACTACCATCTTGGATGAACAGTTATTATCTGAAATATTGTCGTGTGTACTACCTCATTTACACCTCAGGTGACAGTCTTGCTGTGTCTCCTTTCCCCAAGAACGCTAAAATATGAATTAGCAATATCTACAAATAAAAAACTCAACATTGATCTCAAAATACAACAATTACATAATAGATTACATGACAAAAGTTTGGCTAGAAATCTTTTTCAATGTCTAAAATATTATTCTCATTCTGAGTACATTTTAATATAAAAGGAGAAATCCGGTGACTTTCAACTGGATTTTAAAGCAAGGTCTTCCATTCTCTCCTAAACAATACTGTACATTTTGGAATCGTCTTTCGAAGCAGGGAGACTTGGAATCCAGCCAGCTTAAAGTCTGTGCTGAATTGGCCAAGGCACTGGACCACCAGCTTTGATTAATCAGTCGACACCGTACAGTATCTTTCAAGTAGTGTTTCGCCACCATTCCTGTAGACGATCCTTGCTATTGCCAGAATTTGCTGGAGCAGCCAGGGACTCATCTGGCCGTGGCCAGTGCCTGTCAAGCTCCTGATAACTGTCAATGAAAACAATTGAACACCACTGCCAAGCATCCATAGTTTACTGATTATAGAATGAGACAGCATGAAAGTGAGGGAACCTGTGCTGTAGAATCAAATTTTTCTTTGCACCCAAGCTTGACAGACATAACAGGTATTCAAATCAGGAAATCACGTGATGCAGGAATACAATTTATAAGCGGACACTTACGGTGTTTTTTCTTTAGTTATATATCTGTGGTACTAAAGTATAAAGTTAGTAATAACACAAATGTTATGACTGAGTGCTGAAAGTTATGGATAATTACTATTATAGAGTAATTAAACACATTTTTTATGTTGTTGCTATTATTATTATCAGTATTACCAGCATTAATATTTTTGCTGTTGTATTTATTATTTAAATTTATATTATTTTGTACTCACTAGTACCTATGTTAATTCTCGTCCACCCAGTAATTTTATTTCCTCATTAAAATTGTATAAAACAAACTTGCAATTTAATTTGCCCAACTTGATTTTCCAAACATATATAAACAAATTATGCCTAAATAGAAAGTGGGGTCTATTTTAATGATTTAAAGAGCTTTAACAGCCTTCATCCCATTGACTTTTCATCCGAACTTTTCTTTTGTAATTACATGGTTCAGTCACACACAAAGCTAAGATGTTACAGTCACTAACAAGGGAACAAGTATGTGTTTAGTTTCTATACTAAAATATAATTCCTTATCTTTGCACTAGAATTCATCAGAAAGCATATTTGTTTTGTTTAGCCTACAAATGTTTCAGCTGCAGACACACAAGCATCCTCCTTTCTTTAAGATACCTGGCCTCACTGTGAACTTAGCACACGTGCCCATGCTAAAACCTGACGAAGCAAAGGGTTATACACAGTATTTGAAAGCTTCGCTGTAGTAGGGTTAAGCAAAACAAAAATGTAATGAAATGTTGCATTGATCTTTTTTTTTTTTTTTTTTTAAAGGAAACACCTATACTTAGGGCAGACATGTTCAATATGGGCTTAAAAGGCAACACCCTTCCTGAAAATATGGGTGATTGCACTTCTAAATATGAATGTGTCATGTGTCAATGTCAAGTAATACAGCAGGTCTACTGATCAGCCTCAGCCATTGAAAACCAGGATCCTCAGCTGTCCAGCCTGGACACAGACAAAAAGAAATGGTGAGCTGTCCTGATACCAAACCTTGGCTGGTACGACCCTATCTGCCTGATTCTCCTCTCCACTCCGTGGACACATTACTTCCACTTCCCACACTGTAACTGCGTCTCAGAACCATACAGCTGTAAGAAAAGGAGATAAATAAACAAACACTGGATGTACAGAAGGCTAAACCCACTTGCATTGTAAAATATATGCCAGACCAGTCAATCACCTTTGATCTGATCATCTCCAAAATCGAATCATTGTTCTTATATGCAAGGTCATTCATTTCTCAATTCAATTCACCCAAGGCCTTTTGAAGCAATTGTGGGATGACAAGCAAGAAGAGGGTTTTCAGCCCGCTGTATAGGATAAGAGGCGAAAGTCTCAAGCTCACTCAATAAATTCCCCTTTGGTGGTTTTTATACCTTCCAAAGTAAATACAACTAATAGTCTCAGAGATACAGCGACAGTCACTTCAGCAAGGCTTATTTAATTTTATTGAAGCATTCGCTTTCCTATCACTTCCTCTGCTACTGTTATCCCTGTGTAATGAATGTCCTTTAGCAATTGGACAGCTGCAGGTGCGGGTTCATTATTTTGTATCCTTTTCTATGAAGAATAAATCACCTGTATGCTATTGTGGCACCACAACACACACAAGCAAAAGCAATAACCAATAAGGGTCAGTTGCTCCACATATTTCCATCAATCTAGCAAATAGATCTAGCCTATTCTTCTCATGTGCTGACTTCAACAGAATTAATTATTTAAAAAAAAGGCATCTGAGCTGTCTGAATAAATTAAATGTACACTCTCTAGCCAGCTAACCCGCTTTAACTGGTAAATACAAATTAACACCTAGTTAATACTAGCTTAGGTGTTAACCCGCGGTCCCTGATGAAATAAATAACTGTTATCCCTGTAGTTTTTGCCGTGTATTGCACGACGCATTGCCTTCTTTCATCCCGCACCATTGCAAAAAAAAAAAAAAATGGATATCGTACAAGCGTGAGGTCACATCGAAGCGACAGGGAAAAAAGAGGGAGGGGAGTGGGAAGTGGTTGCTATCAAACTGTGTGGCTGACATCATCCCCATGCGCCTCCAGTTCCCCAGCTCTAGGGGAGTGAGTGTGTCTGTGGAAAGAAGCGGTGAGGAGGAAAGCAGCGAGCCCTGTGTCTGGTTTCCTTCCGATTCCTCGTTACTTCTTAACGGAGTCAGGTACTCAGCAATCCAGGGGCAAAGAACGAGAGCGGGACTGAGCAGGGGGAGAACCTCAGCGAGCTTCCCGCGAAGGGAGATCGAGGCTTATAAAACCAGGAGTGTGTTACATCTAAGAGAAGGGAGTACGAACACCATACGAGAAGCGGAGAAAGATCAGCGGCAAACCGGCCATCATCGGTAGCATTCTAGCCAACGGAAGGGGAGCCCCTCACCAGGGTTGGGATATTTAAAAACAGAAAAGAGGCCCCGTTGGTTCGACTGGCTGTCTCTGGAGGTAAGTACCACAGTTGCTATTAAATAAACTGATGATATTTTAGAAAAAGCGTAATGTAAGTCGCTCTAACAGGAAAGGGCCAGGGAGTTGTGGGTTACGAGCCAGCAGTACTTGTACTGTCTGATGCTAGTATGAGACACCCTTGGACTACTGAATAGACAGGGGAAATCTAACGTTAACCTTCTAATTTATGTTTCAGTGTCTCGTTTTTCATTTTGGTCATGCACGTTTTTTTTTCCAAGGAATCAGAAGTGGAGCATGCTTTTACTTGCTTGTGGTAATGCAACTTGTGTGTGGCGAAATGGAAAAGGGTCTGATGTTGCCTGTTGTACAAAAAATCCTCATTTAATATGCGATTCACGTTGGCAGTGTATTGTGTTTGTTTGGTTCCGTCTACTTTTGTAAAAGTTTGCTTCTTTAGCCGACCAGTGGTAGACGGTTTATTAATAGAAAAACTCTTAACAACGCTTTCACTAAAAACAAAATTTAAGCATTTAAAAAAAAAAAAAAAAAAAAAAATGTACGTCAAACATTGTGGGGTACGGTACAACATGTATATATTACGTAAAGCCGGGATCATTAACCTTTGGCGTATTCAGCTCAGACTGGTCAGTTTCATCACAATGTCAAGTGTAAGCTTGTGAATCTACAAGTGGCTGGTGTAGTGTGGTCGGTTTTTAGTTTAATACAGATTAGAAAAGCACCAGAGCATATGCAAACACTTTCTCATATAGACCGTATATCCAGCAGCAAAACTGAAATGTTGCAAAACGTGTATCAACTGCATGCCTGGCGGAATGACACGGTAATGCTTTCTGACCGGTTCAGAAAGTTTCTTTGTGAAAGGAGAAGCACACACCACTACAGCCTAAAAAAAAACACCAGTCTGGCAAATGCTCTGAGGGGGGAATCAAGCATGCTTCTGATTCGTTTAATTGACTAATTGGGGATTTGTCTGTTGGTATAAACTGAAACAATTTGAAACTTAAACTAGAATTACATTGCCGAGTTAAGCCGATAAATAACTTTTTATTGTGCCTTGGGTTATCGAAAGCTGCATATTGAGATCAGACTAACCCGTTTAGATTTTATTATTAGTATAGTATAGTGTGACTCTTGAAGCCTTTGTGCCAAAATACCCCTTGCATGTGAATCATCACTCTTTAAATCATACAATTTTTTTTTTTTTTTTTTTGGTAAAAATCACCAGTGACTTGGTTGATTAAAAGGCATTTGCTAAATGCATATTGGGGAATGTGATGGCGTGTAAATCAATTAACAGCAGAGGGTTGGAACGTCAAATCCAATGTCATGGATTTTTTTTTTGTTTGTCTCAGGAATATGACATTTGCAGGCAAGGAATACATATGAGGAATATATTTATACAGAACAGTGTGCTGGATGGACCGATCATTCAATTATTCAGATTGAGCTCTCTACATAAGTCAAGCGAGGGTCACTAGTGATGTGTGGTCCAGTGGTTAAAGAAACGGGCTTGTAACCAAGAGGTCCCCGGTTCAAATCCCACCTCAGCCACTGCCTCATTGTGTGACCCTGAGCAAGTCACTTAACCTCCTTGTGCTCTGTCTTTCTGGTGAGACGTAATTGTAAGTGACTCTGCAGCTGATGCATAGTTCACACACCCTAGTCTCTAAGTCGCCTTGGATAAAGGCGTCTGCTAAATAAACAAACCAACAAATAATAATAATTTGCCCTCTGAGTCAGCAAAGATCTGTAACCAGGGGTCAAGACAAATCTAAAGATACTGTATTTTTTTCCTGCATGAATGTCAGTTCTGATAGATAAATGTAGATTTTTTTCATTTTTTTCAAACACAATATTGTAATTTGAGTACTGTATTTCACTTGTTACAGTAGTTGGCCTGTGTGGGGGCAGCATAGGTTTGTAGCATTCAATAATGTGCAAAATATTATACAAATGAGGTCAATGCAATAAAAAGGGACTAGTGTTATTAAGTGATCAACTAGGAAGAAAAATACTTCTATTAACATTTTTATCATTTCGAGGTAGGATTGGGATGATAATTGTATCTCGCATTGGATCAATTGATTAATTGATAGTTGTATTGTCTGATAGTGCAATAAGTAAAATGCTTGTATAAACCTGCAACAGATAAATAAAGTACCAAAATACACTAAAAGACACGTTTTTCACTGTTATTCATGAGTAGTGTATTATTAGTATGGTATGGCCTTGTAATACTTTCTTTTCACATTTTCTATTTCTGTGTCATATTTCCCAAGTATGATGTTGTAGGCTTACTGTATAAGGAGAATGAAAGTACATGCTGTGCTGCAAAATTCCTAAACTTGAAAGAGAAGTGTTAAGGTGATTTCAAAACATTACACCACCTAAGAGTTTCGACTTGAAAGGACTGCTCACCCTTTTTGAAGATATTAATAACCAAGGCAGCTCTACAAAGCAGTCTTCAACCTGGCACAGCAACTTAACAATTGGTGTGAAATGAATTAAAACAAAATGTAATATGAAAATATTGATTATGGTTCAGCTAGTACCTCACAATGCATGCTGGGAATACAGACACGTCTCACCATGAAGCTGGAATAACCAGTAAATAGGCTAAACCATTTCTTACCTCGTACCAACATTCTTTCAAGTAGTTTTGATGTTTAGGTGATTGACGCTTTTGTTTTCAAGACTTTATTTTCACTTTGACTCTCAAGCTGGCTTTCTCCCTCATTCACTCTCCTGTGTTGGCTATTAAGCCTCACCAGAACACCTCCCCATGTGTAAAAAAAAAAAAAAGTGACACTGTGCAAGAAATTGAATCCAGTTCTAAGTCTGGGAAACAAAAAGATCAACGAGCAAAGTAATGAACATGTAAGAATGCAATGAGAAAAATAAATAGTGATGCTGTATCGTGCTCTGAATGTTTGTGAACCTTTAATTTCAGTTTCTAGTAACAGTCCTGGAATCTCTTGACATTCAGAGCTCTGAGCAGTTTCCTAGTTTATCACAATAAGAAATACCACATTTATTTCAGAATTCAGTGAAATTGTGTTTATAAGAACGATCCTGGATGCAACTGTCGGAGGACGCTGGTAATGAATTAGGAGGCGGAGATACAAGGAAAGCATAAAAAAAAATGGTAGCGTAAACCCCCAAAGAAATACTCTCATTATCAAACAGATTGCGTTTTGAGCACAGCACATTGTCATTTCAATAAAACACAGGCCTCTGTTGAGCAGGTGCTGCTACAGGATAGTCAGTTCTGTATATGTTAGGGCTTGCATTTTCTATCATGTCGTGTCAAATTATCCCCTAATTTGACAATTTTGATTGAAGGTTTTGGCACGTTCTGTTTTCATACTGTCCCTTTGTGAGTTCTGGACTTTTTATATTTTAAAGTGTTTTCTTGAAAGTAGTCACTACTCGAGCTGCTTTTAATAACCTTCATTTTTTTTAATTTTGCATTTTTATATACCCCTAAGCTTGTTACGCTTGGGTTGCATTTGTTATGCTGCACCATATGTCCAAAATGGCTTGCCTTGATTGGGGATAACACAGTTCAGATTGTACCAGCACAAATAAACTCCAAACCTGACCCATAGTGCATGAGTAGCAAAGCCATTCCAATTAACTATTTGACTGTAAAGGCAAGTCTATTTGATTTGTCATGTATAAGCCTTTGGCTGTGCTGAAACAAATACACAGTAATAAGCTTATAAATGTATTACTCTGAATAAGATTTGCTTATCAGTTGCAGCAATTTGTCAGGGTTTTGCTTTACTAATCCTGCTAGTTTGCTCCCTGAGTGGACTTAAAATATTCTGGTTTATCTGTTCTTGGTCCATTTAGTGTATGTGGCATTTCAGACTAGAGGAATGTGTGTGTGTGTGGTGTTGGTGTTTTTTTTCTTCTCTTCTCTTCTCAAGGTATTCCCTACCGTGGCTAAATTTGTTATCTTTTGCTAAAGGTCCAGTTAATATGTATCTTTTGAGCATCCCGGTGAGGAGAACTTCAACTGCTAATATCTCTCAAAACAGTGCCAGATTGATAAAATCCAGCCGTACTCTTCTTGGTCCTGTGGTCCAAGATGCCTGCCATGGGGTGCTGTGACATTTTTTGCTTTCCGGATGATTGAGATATTGGCTTCATATGCGGCATGCAGCTGTTATTCTCTAGGCCAAGCTTGATCGTGGATGTTGACATTGACCTGTAGCTGCCATATTGAGGCCATACAACTACTGTAATAAGGTTTATGGTGTATAGAAACGGTACACTTTTTGAGTTAATGTGTTCACAGCTATTATATTTAGTTTTTCAATTTTTATTTATTTTTTTGGTGCTTATTTGTAGATATTTGAGTTATATGCAAATTATTATTATTATTATTATTATTATTATTATTATTTATTTTATTTTTTTTTGGGGGGGGGGGGCTTTCGCTTTTTATATACTGCATGAAATTGTTTTCGGTTACTTTCCAAAATGCTTGGCTGCTCTGTCAAAATATGTATCGTAACTCGACAGTACACTTAAGTTGTACCTTATTTCCTTTGCTGTCTTCCACAACAAAATCCTTAACTGTAATACAGCTTTAAATCCCGATAACAAGCCTCCATCCTGATTTGTAATCTCGCTTTGACTCTCGCAAGCCGAGTCTCCAATAGAAATGTAGGAATGTGTTGTCACTCAGTAGTTGGGTGGGTTTAAAGTATTCAGAACAAATCAATGATAGAAGTTAGGAAGGTGGGACATTTCCCAGCAGCACTGGGAAATGTATTTATTATTATTTTTGTAGTAGTTTTTTTTTTTTTTAATTGAAAAAGGGTAAAGTTAACGTGCATGTCGTATGCAGACAGGATAAAATAATTGAATCTATTCAGTCTTGAACAAAGAAGACTACGTGGTGATCTGATTCAAGCATTAAAAATCCTAAAAGGTACAGACAGTGTCGACCCAGGGGACTTTTTTGACCTGAAAAAAGAAACAAGGATAAAGGGGCATTCAGAACAGAAAATAGGAGGCACTTTTTTACACATTGAATTGTGAGGGTCTGGAACCAACTACCCAGTAATGTTGTTGAAGCTGATACCCTGGGATCCTTCAAGAAGCTGCTTGATAAGATTCTGTGATCAATAAGCTACTAACAACCAAACGAGCAAGATGGGATGAATGGCCTCCTCTTGTTTGTAAACTTCCTTATGTTCTAACCATTTCCACAGTTTTCCTGGTGTTTTCCGGTGTTTATTGGCTATTCACTGATTTCATTTTTTTGTATCAAGGGTTTTTTATTGGGTTTTATCGGTTAAAACCGAAAATCAGAAGCCCTATTTATAAGCCAGTACATTTTAGCAATTGTTATTTTAGTTTTTATTCCTTTTTAATTAATTATCCTCTCCACTCACCGAACACACAACCCTTAGTGAGTAAAACGCGCATCTGTATACTGTTGTGCCGGGATTCAATTACTAATTAATCATTCACGTGAATCTCGGCACGTGAACTAATCTATGCAATCCCGTGCTCGTGATTTCCATTACATGAGAGCAGATGTTAAAACTTCATGCTGATTTGAACTCGGCTCTCGCCAAGATAAGCACCAACTAAGACATAGCTTTACAGTAAACTAATGTGATCCATCTGCGTCTCCATCCATTTGCGTTTCTTTTCATCTGATGATGGAAATATCCTTTTGCCTGGTGTTGATGGCTGAAGTGTAATGCTGGCTCCAGGGATCAGCTTATTTTGCCTCCCTAGCGCATCAGCACACACAGCGGCTGCGATGCTGGCTCTGGGGATCAACCACAGTGCGGTCTCCCCAGCGCATCAGCGTGATAACCGTCTGGATTGAGCTAAGTAGGGTACATCTCTGGGGTCTTCAAGTGGGCACCTTTCATCCTCAGTGTTTCGTCGACTAGTCCACAACACCTCAAGAGGACTCGACAGTGATTCTGGCGTCCCAGCATCACCCCCCTCCATCCCCCACTCAACAGCCCAGCTTACTTACCCGTACATCAGCGTTGCTTTCTTTCTATTGTGCTTGAGATACTATTACATACTTTATCTACACGTGAAGTGATTGTACAATCCCCGTGCCTAAATACAACTATATATTTTAAATCACTTGTGTTACACAGACCCATTTATATCCCGTGCACCAGTACCTATACACCAACATTAACACACCACACGCAACGTATAACACAAAAATACGCACAGGGGTGGGGCACACTGCCAAGTTTCATCTATCAATAAGTAATAAATGTAATAACAAATGGCTTCGTGATGGCCATATTTAATGATTTCAAATCCAAGTACAAGCATGACATCACGGATCAGTTAAGAACATTTTATTTAACCTGCCCAATTCCACCAAAAGCTAAAGATCACTTTAAAATCATTAGCTCTATATATCCAGCCAGTGAATTTGTTAATAAAATATTTAGTATTGAAAATAACTAGTTTATTTTGTATCTAATATTGAATCTGTAGAACACTTATTTTATTCCTGCCCCCACACTAAACAGTTTTGGAATGGAATTCATACCTGGTTGTCTATAAAAATTTCAAAACTCCCAAATTTGATGTTTTATGATATATGGCTGCTGCTGTATTTGATGCTCGTATATTAAGGTGTGCCGTGCACCCTGGACCATGTCAGCTTTAACTGCATTCCCGGCGGCAATGCTGCAGCAATAATCTTTACCTGCATGTATGACCCAATGTATCAACATGTGCTCCATGATGTGGGAGGGTAAAGGCAGATTTAATTGTTTCACCGGAAACCGGCTCATCAAAAATAAAAAATAAAAAAACTGCGGCCGGTTGAAAACAAATCAAAAAGGAATAAAGTACCAATTGTGATCGTGTGTCCTTGTAAACTCCAAATACATATCAGTAAAAAATAATCTAGCATCTGTGCTGCATCTTTTAAGAGACAAATTAGTTTACTTTAACATTCCGATATGTTGAAAGTGAAATGTACCTCAAAATGTCAGCTGTTCAGCCGGTGCCCCCCACATTTGTGAAGTGGTTTTGAGTGACATATTGTGCGATTTGGTATTTCAACAAAATAATGAGGGGCGCGTACATTTTTGGAGAACTGCCTATTATCACTGTCAAGTCTGTCACACTCGCACCTGATATTTTAAAGCTGATCGCAAAAGGAAACTGCAATTGTTCTCATTTAATTTGTTATAACGCAATGAAGCATTTAAAATACAAATGTATGGCTCCCGAGTGGCGCATCCAGTAAAGGCACTCCTCGTGGAGTGCAGGATGCATCCTATAGTCTGGACGTCACGAGTTCGAGTCCAGGCTATGCCTTTGCCAACCGAGGACGGGAGCTTCTAAGGGGCGGCACTCAATTGGCCGAGCGCCGCCCGGGGGGAGGGATGGTTAGGTTGGCCAGGGTGTCCTTGGCTGACCGCGCACCAGCGACCCTTGTAGTCTGGCCAGGCGCCTGCGGCCTGTAAGCTGGCCGAGTTCGTCTTCGCCCTCCCGAGTCAGCGCAGGGGTGGTAGCGGTGAGCTGAGCATAATAAAATAATTGGCCATTCCAAATTGGGAGAAAATAATAAAAAAATAATTGGCAATGACTACATTTTATTTAAAAAAAACAAAAAAACATAACAAAACAAAAAAATACAAATGTATGCTAGTTCAATAAATAAAATAAATAACTAAAGCGCAATGAACAAAACGCAAACAATCTAGAATTTAAAATAAAAACGTGTGCTACTTTTTAATTTGTTTTAATGTTATTCTTCGTTCCTGTGTATAAGGATTTCAATACCATAGCGAGGCATAAATGTAACGCAATGAAGCATTTAAAATAAAAATGTGTGCTACTTTTGAATTTACTTAGTTTTTGTGCATTCCTGTGGTATGAGGGTTCCAGTACCATAGCGAGACTTAAATATAATACAATATATTGTATGCAAAACCTGATATACAGTGTATTGTTTATCACACAATCAGCAAGCACTTTGGAATCAATATTGCAAAACACTTAATTTTCTGCTTAGTGGCAAGAAATATATTGTAGCGGCCGGCTATGTGCAGGGGTTCTAGCGGTCAATGAAGAGACAGACAACAGGGTGCAGCGAAAGCAGTAAAACTGCTTTTTTTATTTTTATCAAATCATTTTCGCACTATTTTATTCAAAGGATCTCTCTCTCTCTCTCTCATATTCCTTGCTCTACTCAGTTACCTCAATTGACACGCATAATGCCCTTTTATGGATGCAGACTCTGCCCACTCATCCAAACGAGTAAGATGGGCAGAATGGCCTCCTCTCGTTTGTAAACTTTCTTATGTTCTTATTGGTCCATAGATATCCACTCGCATTCATACACACACACGCACACACACACACGCAGAACTGACATGCAGGCAGGATGCTAGGGAGAGAGATTAGCCAGCGAAACAGACTCACATCACACACCCACTCATATCAGCGGACGACACAGGAAACATTGTGTACAGTATACAGTTCGTTGTGTTTGCCCTACTATATATGAAGATCATATGGGGAATCCCCCATGACAGTATTACAGTGAAGTTCCGCTCTCACTCCGCCCTTGATACAGCCCTGCCAAGGAGGTGTCCACAGGCCGGATTTGTTTGCCGACCACTGTTACATGGTATTTTAATGCAACCTGTAATAGTGACTATTTATTGTAAATCTTATTATTTTGTTAGCACATTTTTTTATTCAAAAATGTAAATGGGGAGGCTGAACCCTTCGGTCCTATCCTTTACACATGAGAGAAAACATTATGTAAAATACCTAAAAAAAAAATGGTAAAACTAGCACGCAAGTCACATGATTTGATAACCCAGTACCTCCTTGTTTAATGTACTTAAACAGTTTACAGTGTCTTCATGTTATTCCTCTCCCTAACATGTCATTAATGTAATCTGAATGTAATGTATCAGCCCCTGGTAATGCCTGTTGTATTTCTTGTTCTTTGTTATCATGCTCCTTTCCACTTGTTTGTATTATAATTTCTGCGTTGATACATTTAATTAAGCTACCACATTCATTAATTTAAATGCTGTTCCCGCTTATGAGTTGTCTTCAATGCATTTGTACTATGGGGTAAGTTTTGAGATAGTCTTGCACCAGGGCCCAGTAAATCCTACCGTTGGCACTGACTTTTTGAAATAGTGTATTTATATGCTACACAGCAGTATTGTCTAATTCTGTTAATAAAGGTCCGTTATGGGTGTTGGCCATTGAAAGTGAACAGCAAGAATGAATGACATTTGAACGGCATGAAAAAAAATTGCTGGAGTAAGCCCCCCAAAGAAATACTCTTGTTGACAAACAGATTGTGTTTGAGCCAACAGGGATGCTTTGTTTTTGTTCACAACAACTTCCATTTCTAATTGTTGTAGCATTAGTAGTAGTATTATTCTGAAGTAATGTCATGTTTTGTATTTAGTTCATACACATTTGTCAGTGAGTGCAGTAAACCTTAGTTTTCTTTTCTTTTTTTTTTGAGGAACAGGGTGCAAGTTAATCTTCTGCCTTTGTTTTGTTTCTGAGGCTAATTCATTAACTTCTCTCATTCCTTTTACCTTTTAGAAGCTGTGTTTGAATCCAGTTTAGGTCACAAGGTGAATGAGATTGGTCGTCTCAGCTAATTAGTCAACAGCACAAAATAGCAACAGAATGTGGCACCATTAACAATCTCTGCTTATAAGAGAGGTAACTGAGATTAATTTGTAGAAAAGGCCAGTAACATTAAGAAAAAACAAACAAAAGGTTTTAAAAATATTTAAATCTATTTCAAATGCTGGTTACCACTGTGAGAACCCATACCAATCCCCAATGATATAGTCAAAATTCTAAAAGTAAGTTTGGATAACATTTAAACTCTAAACTATTAAAACTGCTATTGGCTACTGGTATTTGTCTGCCCCAGCAGAGACTTGAGCTACTTGAGATTTGATAGAAATAAGGTTGGCACAGCATATGGTACATTGCATTTTCTTAGTGACTCGACAGTCGTTGCCATAAGAGGAGGTGCTACTGTGTGCCTTACAGCCATGGCATTGCGCTCACATTGGCTCCTGTAGCGATTTTCATTGAACAACATTTACATAAAAATAGCTTTGTGTCCAGTCGATGTTAACATTGACAGAGCGCTTATTCTCGGCTTGTAAACCGGCTTCTCTTTGTTTTAAGATTTTACATGTTAGCAAAAGCTCCTTCAAACTGCAGAGTAATGCTCCACCCTGCATACTAGTTCCAAGGGCATTCTCACAGTGGTCAGCTCGGTCAAACACAATTTTTTCAATACCTAGCATTTGCCCTATGTCTGGTTGTTGATGAGTAATAAAGACCAATAACAACCCACCTGGGAGACTTACTAACTCACCTGGTCTTCAGGACATGGGCTGAATGTAGCCTAAGCTGATGCATTTTCTATATCATAATGGGAAGTGGGAGAGTATACAGTACAATTTTCAGTAAATCGATCTTAAATACTGTCATTATTCTATTGGAAATGTCGCACATACAGTTTTAACAAGATAATTGTTCTCCTTTAGCATGCTGAGAGTATGCAAATAATTCTGGTTCTGTGCTCTTACAAGCTAATGCAGATATCCTTAATAGGTTCCTGTGAATGCATGTGCAGTAGTTTTGCAGTTTTCACAGTACTTTTGTTTAACCCCCTGGTCTAGTCAGTTGTTTTGTAGCCACAGGTGAGAATTCAATGTAAATGTTCATTGCTGTGAAACAAAGGCAATGTCAGTAGCAGCATTCAAGATTCAATAACCCTGCAAGTTTTTTATTTTTAATTCGCTGTGGCTACATTTATGCAAATCCCATCAGATATTTGGTATAGATTAGAGGAGCAGACATAATACAGGGATTTATAAAGTGATATGACCAAATTTATAAATTGTAGGTCAATAGTTTGGTTACAGTTCCTAGGAGCGCATGGACAGTGGTACTTAATGACATTATCCCACAATGCACTGTATTTTATGTTTACAACCTGGCAAATATGGAGCTCGTGGCCATGGAAGACATAGTGCTTCTTAGCATGCATGTTATGGCTTTGGTTCTTAAAAACACAAGTTACATTTTATCATAATGTGTGCATTTCATTTTGAACTCTGAAGTTCTCCTTGACCGATTTTTTCATTGCTCCAGATATCAATGTGCCTTGATTTCGGCATCTGATCACGTCGCTCCATGAACCACCATTTTACAACAAGGCTCAGAAATTGATAGTATTGATAGCAGACTTTGGGTCAAATTCAAATGCATTTTGCATTTAAAGGTATAACTGTGAACTATTTGCATTTCACTTGGTATTTGTCTATTCTGAAATACAAGTATTTGCATTTATATTTAAAATCATGAGAAAGCTTCAAAAACATTCCAAATGCATTTAAATACTGTTCAGTAAAAATCCAAAAGTTGTTTTCACCTGTGTGTAACCCCTATTCATCAAGATGAGACCTGCAAATCACACCTCTACAATTACCATGCATTCAGCTCAATCAAACTCACCGGTTCATGATCTTCTCAACCTTTTGAAGTATGAAGGAATGACACAGTTTGACAAAGGTAGGTAATTTAAATTATTCAATTGCCATTTATTGGATGCGTTGATGTTCTGAGTAAATCACCAGCTGTAACTATTAATGACTATAAATACCCTGCATAGATGTTAGAAGGCTAGAAAATATATACAAAATACAACAGGGTATTGTGGTATCATTCTACTTAGGAAAGTCAACCCTATTGTAAAGATGTCAAGTACAGTTCAGTCTGATACAGCAGTACTATAAAGTGCTTGATAAGCCAAATGACAAGGGTAAATACCTTGTAAAATGTAATTATTGCTATGCTGAGCTTTCTGACTCAACTAAAGCAACATCAGATCATCTTAAGGTAATCTCTTTTTGTTTTATTTCCATATTAAGTGCAGTATAAAACAATGTAATGTAACTAAATTGTTAATGTAGATTCAAACATATTCTGAGTGTGTTCTACCAATTATACAGAGCTTACATGCAAGATTACTTCCTTTATAGGCAGTTATAAAAGATGATATATGCAATTACTTTTTGTTTTGTTTTGTTTCAGAGGAAACACAAGGAAGTCTACAGTGAATATACTTCAATATTGCCAGGAAAGAGTAATCAGACCAGCAGGAGCAAGTACAAGTCCAAAGACCGTCTCCAAACTGACGTCAATGATGTCCTAGTGACCTTCATTGCAGGAGACTTGATCCCACGCTCTGTGGTTGACAGTACATACATCCGTTCATTCTTAAACAAGCTGGACCCATGTTATGAGGTTCCCAGCAGAAAACAACTTCTCTCAACATTGATTCATGAGAAGTGTATGCAGCTCAAAGAAGATCTCACCCTTCGTATGCAGAAATCCCAGAATGTCTGTGTGACCCTTGACATCTGGTCTAGCAAGCAGATGCACAGCTATATTGGGATTACTGCTAATTTCATTCAGGACTGGACAATCAACTCTGTCATGCTTGCTTGTTTGCTTGCTTGCAAGGGCTTTTATGGATCTCGTACAGCTGAGAGTGTAGCTGAACAGTATCATGAGACCATTGTTGGATTTAATCTCACAAGTAAAGTCACCAACATAACCACAGATAATGCTGGCAATATTATTAAGGTATTCTCTCTACCTGCCTTTGAGAATTACAGATGTTAAGGATTCTTCCAGTGCATTTTGTGATGATGATACTGATGATGAAGAGCTTGTTGCCTACAGCTCTGACAGCACCACCTGTGCACAGTTGGAACAGTGGGAACACATTCCTTGCTTTGCTCACACATTAGTTGGTCATCAAGGACGGTTTTAAGAAAGGTGGCCAAATAAACAAGGTTTTGCGCAAAACTGCCTTTATAGTCTCTTTGCCCGCAGGTCCACTCGCGCATCAGATATACTAGAGTCTGAAAAAAGCCTTTAGCTAGCCAATGCAACACGTTGGAACTCTCAACTTAGCGTGATCCGGTCCATACGAGAACAGGGCACTCTACAGCATCTCACTGCTTATGATAGGAATGTACTCAGTGACTTGATGGAGATTCTTGCACCATTTGAAAGTGCAACTGATTGCATTCAAGGTGAGAATACTGTCACTGGAAGTATGGTAGTGCCGTGTGTGAGGATTCTGAAGGCTGAGATGAAGACTTTAAGTCAGAAATTTCAGTCACCCTTTGTATGCCTTGCAAACCTCTGTAAACAAGCGTCTGTCATATTATAAAGTGTGATGTATTCATAACAGCTTCAGTCTTGGACCCAAGTTACAGTGGTGCAAATACATTAAAGCAGCAAGCACAAAAGGAGAACCTCATTCTCAAGGCTGCAGCTGAAACTGCTTGTATTACAAACAGAAAAGGAAGTCTGTGAGCCATCTGGAAAGAAAAAAATGATTTTTCAGCTCACTTCTGTGTGCTCCTTACATTGTGGCCAAACCTTCTACAGTAGAGATAGGTAGGTCGTTAACAGTCTGAACCATGTATGCCTGAAGAAGCAAATCCTCTGGAGTTTTGGAAAGGATATGGGAGCCTGTACTCATCTCTGGCAAAGATTGCTTCAAGATATCTTTGTATTCCAGCTTCTTCTGCACCAGTAGAGATACTTTTCAGTATTGCTGGTTAAGTTTATCAACCTGAAAGATGCAAACCTGAAGGACTTCACTTTTGAGAAGTTAATGTTTATTAAATGCAAAAACAATAAACTGTTCAGTGCACATATATGTATCATCATTTATGTAACTTGCTTCCTGTACTGGTGCATACCTTGTACTTATTATTAATTATAGAATAATTCTTTTAATTCCTGTGTTAAATATGATGCTGATGTGGGTCATATACTGGCACAATACATTTTTTTTTCGACGGTAAATGCCGTTTATGCTTCACCCGATAAAATACTGTCACATTAAACACTGTTACCGGCACAGTTTTATGAATATAGTATGGTAGTGAAGTTATCACATTTGCATTTGCAAATTCAGAATTTCAAAATCATGAAGTTATTTGCATTTAAATGCATTTGACCCCATGTCTGATTGATAGTCATTCTCAACTCCTTCAGGAGCCTGTTCCGAGTACTGTATTTGTAATGTCCCCGCGCCAAAACATATCAAAACATTTTGGGATACTGGAGGATACACGAAAATGTAGTTTGGTATTGCAGTGTTCACACTTCTGACAAACCTCACTACCTGATGCAATCTAATTTAGAACCGGACTCGAGACTACCCCCTGAGGTGGTCTCGAGTCCGGTTCTCGAGTACGGTATTAAACGCTGCGTAGTGTGGCCGCTAACCGTATTCAGCACTTTAAAGCCGGTTTAAAGGCATATTGTGGACAGGGCCAATATAAGGGGTAATACATTGGGGCATTGGTGTGTGGGAGTGTTCCCTTTCTCCAAATTAGCTGTGTCATGCTGCTAATCATCTTGGTCTGTAAAGTGCCTAAATAATTTTGTAATTAAAACGACGATCTATCATTTATGAAAGGCATACATGTTTAGTATTCCATGCATTTGTGCATCGGCAGCATTTTTGTTTTCAGTTGCTTTTGCCTGTGTGTGGCTGATCTATGTAGCAGTAACTGCAGTTGGAACCTTTCAGCAAAAATTGGAATAAAGATGAGCATGTTCTGGCACAGGTTATTACAGTAATCCGTTGCATATCTGACTGCAGTGGGACCAGTGTAAGGGCGGATATGTAAAAAGTTGGATCAATGAATCCTGTTTTAAATACCATTATACACAGCTGTAACAATTACTATAATCACACAGTTTTTGTTTTGAGATTCGGCTTTTATGAGGGAGCTCCCCTAAATCCATTGTTTAGAAAAATATGGCATTAATGCTTGTGACAGAGTAGCTGTCTGCTGTGTGGGTGCTGAGCGACAGGCAAGAGATCAAGACAGAGGTTGAAGTTGATACGCCCTGTAGATGAACAGGAGTTATTTACATATCAAGTCAACACACTGAACCGCTCACGTGACGCTACCAGCAATGGTAGTGCAATGAGCACATACGACACAGTGTACAAAAACTTTGGTAGGATCTACAATCTCTGAACTAATCTCCTCTGTTCAATCATAAACTAATGTTGCTCAAGAGGTTGATCATGGAGGATAAATGGTTATGGCGGATACGCGACGGATTACTGTGTACTGTGTCAAAAATGGAAGCTCGCTTTGTCTCATCAGCGCTTGCAGCTTGCTTGCTTTCTCTCTCACCCTCTTGATCAGTGGGAATTCCGGTGTTTTTATGGAAAGTTCCCACTGATTCACAAGGATCTCAAGCATTAGTGCAAAATCTTTCTGCAGTGTTTCCTTTAGTGTTCTGCGATACTTCATTTAGGGAGCCTCAATACGATACTGTGCACAGTATCATGTTTGATACTATCGGGATACTTTGGATCTTCTGTTCATTTACATGTTAAATGGCTGCCTAATACACAGTTAATAATGCTACAGCGTGGTGGAACTCTTGATAATATATAATTTCTATGGCAAAAACTTTGTTAAAGTAACGTTAAGGTTTGGTTGCAAAAGTCCATTGTGGGAATGCTAATGCAGTTACTGAACATGTTGCCAATCACAAGGACTATGATTTCCCAGTGTTATGTCTGTATGGCCAGCCTTCAGGGAGAATTTGTCATGTGCTTAGTGATGTCATATGTGATGTCAAGTGTGACAGGAAACATACACATAAGGGTGCAAAGTTAAGGTTGCTTGGCTACCTTAACTTGCAATTTCCTAACCTTGTGGACTTTTGCAACCAAATTTCCATTGTTTAGCAGAAAGCATCCTGGAAAATCAAACAACACTAAATAGCACAGAAGAAAGAGACACGCACCAAGTATAAAGTGTGTTTTTTTTTTTTTTAAAGCCAGATTTATTGAAGCCAAGTTTAAAATTTGAAAAATATTAAGCCCTGCCCTACCCCTGAGGCTGGAGAGGAGGGGACAGCAACGACTGTACCTGAGGCTGGAGAGGTGGGGACAAATTTGAACAGTACTGCTGAGGGCGGTTATTCTTCATGTTGTGCGGTTTTGTCCACTCTAGAAAGATCATGTAAGAATCATGCAGGTTTTTAGGCAGTCTGATGCGTTGTGTGCATTGCGTATCATTACATTGAAACTATTGCCATCTTTTCGCACCCAGGCAACACAGTGACCGTGGCTGATGGTTTCCCCTTTGTGGAACACAAATGCCGTAGTTTTAAAATGTTTTCCTATCAATTACAACTCTGTCATGCTTGAAATTGGCAAGTGCTGTATTAAATTGCAATATCATATCATTTTAATACCATAATAAACAATATGGGGGATAATTCCGTGTTTGAATTTTTAAATGGTGCTATATAAATCTGGTGATTACAGAGCAATATTTAACAAGTGACATTCTAAGTAATTTCATTTTTGGTAGGAAGAAACATATAAAATGCATTCATGTCTTTACAAAATCATTTTCATTTCGGAATATTCTTTTAAAAACTGTAAACAAGAGCATGTTATTTATGTCTTGTTGTCAACCAACATTTTGTTATTGTTAAACTTTGCTAAATGTCAACCTCAGTATGTACCTCAAAGAAAGAAATCTGTACTGTAACCGTGTCGTTGCTTGCAATTGCTATACTAGCTACATGCTAGAGGTTGCGTCCCCACCAGTTTAATTTAATCTTAATTGTATAATAAAAGTAACACTATACAAAGGGTCACTTTCATTTTTCATGTTTCACTATTTAAAAGCACAGAGAAGTTAATAGTTTTAATACCGACAGCAACGTAGATTTGTTTGTGGAATGGAACAGGCATTGAACTCCTGACCGTACCATAACAAAACTGAGAGGAGGGAAATGAAAATTGTATTTCCAAAAATGATTTAGTTTCCCCAGTGTTGAAGGCACAAACACACAAACCACTGTCACTGATTACCAATTTTAATCCAAACAGAAACACAGATGTGACCCGTGTATGCTGAACTATATATTCCATGTCTCCCTATTCAGTGCAAAGGAACGGTCGCAAGTCACTCTGCCTAGTAGCGATGTCAGGCAGCAGTGACATCAGACCATTATCTTTGGGGTTAAATTTCTCTAAAATTAGGACCCCCCAAAATATATTAATACACTGTTGCACATCTACACCCCCGGGACTGTGTGGGTGCGCCAAGCGTGGTTCCTTAATTTGCGTATAAAAAAGTGTATAAAAAAGCGTCTGCATAGACATAATATCTCAATCAGGGTTCTCCCCAGGAATTCTGTACAGCTGGTTGGCATTGCATTATAGCCGGGAGCACTTTTTAATGCAAAAATAAAACTGCCTTACCTTAAATATATAAGAAGACTAATAATAGTAATACAAATAATGAATAATAATCCACTGTCATGTGTTTCCAAGATCTTTTTTTTTTTTTTTTCACCCAGCGAGCGCAAGGGATCTAGCCTGCTAGCAGCGTAATCAATCCTTATAGTTAAAGGCACAGTAGCATCTGCAAGACGGGTGGATCAGAGTTGTTCAGCTGGGCGGCGACAGCCACTTAGCCTGGCAGCCCGCCCAGCTGAAAAGGCCTGGGGAGAACCCTATAAAGTTTGCCACCGACCTATAAAATTAAAATAAAACTGGTAAGAAAGTACAACACTTGGTGTATAAGACACTATATTCTTTATTTCTTGCATATAAAAAGAGAACCCTGGCATTTCGGACAGCTTCAAATATTCCAATTTACAAGGACTCTCTTAATAATAATTATTATATGTAACAACATAATACATAAATACTTTCCTTGAAGCAGATTTTTTATAACTAGGCCAGATGTTTTACATACAGGGGTATCTTAGAAGTGCTCTAAAAATGTGAGCAAGGAATGAAAAAATGAAGCACTGTTGTGGAAGCTGATTCACACGGGTACTGCAAGAAATGGCTTGATGAGGTTCTTGCTTGGATCAATAAACAACCAAATGAGCAAGATGGGCCAAATGGACCTCCTCTTGTTTGTAACATTTCTTATGTCCTTAGTCACATACAACATAACACCTACATGAACCTATACCGTATAAATCTTTTAGAAAGTAAACAGAGTATAAATGCTAAACTAGACTAGCCTGATTGATTCATGTACACTGTAAAACATCTTTTTTTTTTTTTTTTTTTATAAATGAACACAGTAATGTGTTGCATTAGGTAATACACACAAACATTGTATTCCTTTAATTTTAAACACTATACGTTCATTTTACAATTTTATAGTGTTAGATATTTAGAAAATCCCCACTTACAAATAATTTAATAAAATTAGTTCAGCGGATAAAACATTTCTGGCCAAGAACGGTTTGTGATAGTACTAAACACGCTGCTAACATACAGAACTTTCAATAGTGAAAAATTGAAGTTAAACATTTATATATAATGCTAAAACAAACATGCTACTAATGTAGATGCCTTCCTCTTAGTGCTGTTAGAACAGAATTCTGTTAAGTGTATTCCAGCCAAATGTCTCTGTCAAAACAACATCCCAGTGCACCTTAAATAAGAACATAAGACATTTTACTAGCGAGAGGAGGCGATTCAGCCCATAATGCTCGTTTTGGGTGTTAAAAATCTTGCAAAGAAAGTAAACTAGACGAGACAACCACTCTGGCTACTACTGTATAATAAACTGTAATCGCTTTTTATTGCTTTCATGCTGAACCTGCAGCAGTCTGCATTGACAGGCCTTTGCAGTGTGACTCGGGAGCTTCTAAAGGTCCTGTGCTTTCCTCTGCAGGTGAAGCGACACATTGATCCTGTTATCTGTAGGGAAACTGATATGCTAAGGAAGTCTGTATTCATCCTGGTCTTTCCACTGCTCATGCATGCAATTTAAAACACAGGATTTTCACAGCTATCACGTTACATACACATAAAATACAGATTACCACAAAATCCAAAGAATATAAAAACATTGCTAACATTTTTGACCATTGGTAGAGTTAATGACACATGTCTGCAAAGTATTATAGCAAATCCACTGTAATGACAGAATAAACAAGCATCAGTGAACTCCCTTTTGATCAGCTGCTAGCCCATTCCTGTTTTATTTGCTATCCTTGCTGTGCCTTTTTTTTTTTTTTTTTGTTAATAAGTAATACGCTCTGGGGATTCTTTCTTGAACTAAAAGAACTGAAGAAAATGCAGTAAAAGAAAAAAGGTAAACTTCGGCAAAGAAATTGGGGTGGCGATCTAAAAGATGTTTCAATAAACTGGTGGCATTTCCTCCCTTGTTTTTCGCTTCTTTAAACGCTTTTGACATTGTTTTTAAAGCACACAATTTACTGAGTTTTTTGTTTAAAAAGCTCCTAACCCCCCCCCCCCCCCCCCCAAAAAAAAACAAAAAAACCCACACGGCATCGAAAAATCGCGATACTTTGATATTTCTTTTACCTGATATTAGATATCATAGGATTTTGGTATCATGATATACCGTAGGTATTGACATAGAGTGGAACATTAGTTTACTTGCCTGTCCTGTCTCGCCTCCATCTTTTCCACCTCCTGATTAAATACAATGAGTCCATGAGCCATGTGTTGACCACAAAAGGAACTGGATGAAAGGGCCCCCTGCAGAGGGAAGAGCCATAAACTTAAGCATTCCTTGACACTGCAGCTTGAGTGGCTACATACTGTAAAAACAATTATTTTTTGCTGCAAGAGTACTTCTGAACAAATTTAGGTTACTGTATTTGTACTAATTTCAAACTGTACTGAAACATAAAAAAAATAAGCTAAAATAATCCAACATTATCATAGAATTATGGCCCCTACAGTAACAGGTGTTCTGGATGAATACCTTGCTCCAGTATACTATAGATCCACAGGGAGGTGTAAAACTTAACAAAAAGAAATGGGACCTAGGACAGCTGGTGTCAGAGTGAAAGTACATTAAGGGTTTATTAACAAGACTAATCTGAACAAGACTGCCAGGGTTGATCAGTGGATAGTAGTATTACTGGGATTTGTATTGCTTGCTATTGCAATTACATGATGGTGAATCGATGCATCAAATTAAAACCCAATTTGAAGTCTCCTGTTGCCGATTTGCATTAAAACCTTGAGTGTGTGTGAATGCGCTTCTTTTAGTGCTAGTACGGTAGATTAGCACGTTGCTAGGATACACACTTTAGGCCTCTACATTCGAGTTGGCAAATCAGAAGCTGGCCTATTGTATTCATGTTTTCTTGATTTAAAAATGAAGGCGGTGGTGTGTGGGTTTTTTTTTTTTTTAAATCGACAGATTTTACCTTATTTTGTTTCAAAGCATGTTGCGTTTGGATTATATGGCAATATTATATAAAAATAAGCTGAATTCAATACGATAGTTAAATTAGTCAGGATTTGTGAGATTAATTCAAATGCTTTGCTTTGGACATAAAATGTTAACAGTAATGAACAACCATAGTTCAGATAGAAATGACTTCTGTTAAAATACAGTTTTTTATTATTACAATGTTAAAGGGACATCTGATGCGGACAACGACTATTTTTTTTGGTTGTTAAACTCAAGTCCTTTTATTTATTTACCAATTTTATAATTGGTGTATATATTAGTGTTCTAATTTGAATATAACTTATGTCAGTGATTTCAGAAAATTGTGACTTTTGGAGCTTTTTTTTCAATGCAGTGTCTATTGTTTGGTCCCAAAATGTTTTACTACCCCTAGAGTACATGGAACTGAAGTTGCCAAGCTCCAACCAAATTTGTGTTGCTATGGCAACAAGATAAACATCGTGGTCCCTCAAGAAATGTCAACTTGGTCACGCAAAAACATTTAAAAATGTATACAAATTATTATTCGAACCATTTTTATAGTGTTTGTGAAGACTTTACCATCTGATCTTGTTAATGATGCAAACAAATATTATTTTTCTATTTTCTGCCTAGAAATGTACACAATTAAATGGAGACCAGTACAATACATTGGTATTTTTTGTTTGATTTTTTACAAAAAATATATTTTTCAAGATATTTTTTTAAACTATGCTACTGATGAACTTTAGTATAGTGGATAAACATAACATTGAACAATTAAAAAAAAAAGTTGAGCAGTTTTATTGTTGTTTTGCAATTTAATCTTGTGGCAATACCGTGACCAAGTTGACAAGAATAAGAATTGACTAGTGACTAGTATTCTTTGAAATTGTTTAATGATTTTTAAATAAACAATATAGAATTAAAAAACATGAAAATATGTATTTATCAAATAGAATATTTTTAAAATGTAACAGTACAAACAAGTGCAATAATGTCAACAAGAAAAAAATAAAACATCAAGTGCAATAATGTCAACAAGAAAAATATAAAACAATCTAATACATATTGATATTTTATGAAAAACAAAACTGTTAAGAATAATTACACAATGCAAAAAATAATTTAACTTTTCAAGTATTTATTACCCTATAATAAAATATTATAAGGTAATAAACTGCAGTGTATCTACAGAAAACAAAATACACCCCCCCCCCCCCCCCCCTTCCCCCCCTTAAAAAAAATAATAATAATAAGGGCATCTGCTACATGTCTAAATAATAATTGTCTGTCCATGATCATAACCGCTTAATCCTTTAGAGGGTTGCGGTGAGCCGGAGCCTAACCCGGCAGACATAGGACGCAAAGCGGGACTACACCCTAGGCAGGACGCCAGTCCATCGCAGGGCACCACACACACACACACAGAGGGCAGTTTAGAGTGACCAATCAATCTTGGACTGTGGAAGAAAACACACACAAACACTGGGAGAACATGCAAACTCCACACACAGACCCCTAGGCCGGATTTGAACCTAGGACCCTGGAGTTGTGAGGCAGCAGCGCTAACCACCACACCACTGTGCCACCCTAAAATATAATAATACTAATTCGACTACTAATAATAACAACACTAAAAAGCAGTTTGCAGCCCTAGTCACAAGCCATGTCAACTTGGTCACACAGATTTGTATGATTGACTGTGACCAAGTTGACAAGTTTCCCGCCAAAAAATGACAGTTACAGAAAAGGCCCCATCTCACTGTAATGTTAGACTAAAATATACACATAACCTTTGCCTTTTCTGTACAGTTTGAATATTTTAAACAACGTTTGTCAAATTGAGACTAAGGACCAAGTTGACATGTTATGGTTATCAATTCTACATAAGTTACATGGATATGAAAAAAATAAATACAAGATAAAAACTTACCAAGCCTCTCTTATCATCTTCCTATCAGCAGTGAGGTAGGACCCCTCTGAGGACCCCAACATTGTAGTTGTCTCTTTAAATTCCTTACTTTAAATTGGCAAAATCCATAAACTGTGACCAAGTTGACATTTTTGCGCCACATGATATTTTCAGAATTAAAATGCATTTATTTCTAATTTGACATTTATTTTTGTTTTGATTATTTGTTATTTAAAAAGATACAACTGTTTATTATCAGGGAGGCTGAATTGCTTTACAACTTGCACAAATATATTTGTTGGTGAGATTTTGAAATTTTGGGACTTTAGCTTGGGACACTCTATTTTAACCATGTTGCGACTTAAGTGTAAATTTCTATAAATTACAATTGTATATTTTTTTTAAATATTATTGATAATTTGTAATAAATTGATCCTACTTTTAAAATATAAACATTTAATTAAATGTCAATTTAGGATTTAATTGAAAAAAAAATACTTAAATGCTGAGCACAGCAAAAGTCCAGATTTTCTGAAATCACTGATGTACAACTGTTTTTAGTTATTGGATCTTCTGTTTTAAAAAACCAAAAAAAACAACAAAAAAAAACTAATGCTTGTTCTTTATTTTGAAAAGTGCAGTGATTTATCATTAAAATGCCTATACGATAATCGAATACGAAATTATGGTGCCGATTGCACCACTACTTACTGCCCAATTTCAGTGATGTATCAGCAAAAGTAAACGGAACAAAAACTTAAATGATTAGTAATTAACAATAATAATAATAAAAAATTACAATTTATTTTAATTTTTCTATTCAGTATACTGTATAAAGTCTCAATTTTTATTTAAAATTGTCATTTTTTTTTATTAAGTCCCCGTACTATATTTGTCTATCTTAAAAGTGATCAAGAAAATACCCCATACTCTCTCTTAAACTGACCATCATAACTCTATCTATTTAGTACTTGCTGCCTTTCTTCTTTTGTCATCTGCTCTCTTGCTAATGTTCTGCCCTGCCTCTTGTTCTTTTGTTCTCCTCTAGTTATTCCCTTCCTCCTCGGTTAATTCTCTACTTTGCTTCACATCCTTTGGTGAGGTGAGTGTCTGCTCTAAACCTCTGCAGTGTGCACTGCTCACCTCCTGTCAGTCCATCTTCCTCTCACTTACACTTCAACAACCAGTAGGACATCTGCAGGGCTGCCACTGTTGCCACGGTAACAAAAGGCTAAGGGCCTTATTTACGAAAGGGCACTAAACATTATGGTGCACCATAATTGCAATTAGTGTGCATGTTCATGATTCCCATATTTATTATTGCGATTGTGTTTATTATTGCGTGAAATAGTGCACATATTATGGTGCACACTGATTTTATTGTGCCATCCTGTGGCTCTGAATAATGAGATGAGCTTCAGTACACTGTATTTAATAAAGGGCAATAATCATAGATATCTGTCTGGCATCATGGAGTAGTGGTTAGAGCTCTGGACTCTTGACCGAAGGGTTGTGGGTTCAATCCCAGGTGGGAGGCACTGCTGCTGTACCCTTGAGCAAGGTACTTTACCTAGATTGCTCCAGTAAAAACCCAACTGTATAAATGGGTAATTGTATGTAAAAATAATGTGATATCTTGTAACAATTGTAAGTCGTCCTCGATAAGGGTGTCTGCTAATAAATAAATAAATACAGATGCTGTATGGGTAGGAATCGAAGAGCTACAGAAAATGAATGAGTTATGAATTTGAAACTGAAGACTGTCTTTACAATTTGAAATTATTTAGCGAAATGGCTGCAACCTGTTCTTCTTCCACATCAAACAGTCTGTTTGCCGCATGAAATTTAGCATTTACTTGCATTAAAGTTTTCATATAGAGCAGTGAAAATTACCTCTAAATAACAGGTTCTATTAAGCGTGAATAAACGTGAAATGTTATAATTTCTTAGATTTTAGTTCATTACATTGGTACAATAGTAAGAGTGGTTAAATTAAAACACTTGATTCTTAAATCGGATTACAGTTTTTACCTCAAGATGTTGTCTTCTGAACTTATAAAAATAGGTTAAAAACGTTCCTTTTTGATTAGGTTTATTCTTGATTGTACAGCACTTTGTGATAACTCTGTTGTGAAAGGCATTATATCAAAACCAATTGTATTGCATGTTGCATAATTAGGAAATACACTTTAAGTGTTTTGAGTCGTTTGGTTGAGAATCATCTTTAAGTCTCATGGTGGCAATGACGCCCTGCACACCACCTAGTTGTTCTGGGGAGAAGATGTTCTCAATTTTCTTTTCCAGGCTGGTCAGTTCCACCTGTCTGGTTGGTCCTCCTCCTGTGCATGTTGCCGCAGACCGGTTCTGAGCAATCTTCTCTGTAGTGTCTCTTCAGCTCAGTCCAATTTATTTTATTTATTTATTTTTAAAACCTGTCTATGGCTCTTTGGCTGTGACCCAGGACATTGATGTTGTGCTGTATGGCTGCCCATATTGCCTACTTTCTGGAAGAAGTTTTGAAAGAGGCTGGACCAAACCATAATTTAATACAACCTCCTCCATTAGAATTTCAAACTCCTCTGCATGCAGTTTTAGTTTGTGTTGCCTCTGCCTGCCCCCAGCGGAGGGCTGCCTCTGTTGATCGCTCATTCTCAGTCAATGTAAGACACCTCCACCTTTCACAGTAAGCCACTGACCAAAAGATATGCCTGGACTGCTGGGGCTTATTTATTTACATATTTCAATTACACTATACAGTACATATTTGCCAAATTTAAATAACTTCTATTCACATTCAGCTGTTCCTTTTAATTGATTGATGTAATCTGCCCTCACTAAAAGAAACCTTTTTAAAGTTGTGTATGTGGTGGCATCAAACTGTTATGCATCTAAGTTGGATCCTGCAGTTTCTTCTAATTAAAGAAATTGTTTATAAAATGTAACTGTGGATGAACTAGAAGTGCTTAGTCGTGCCTTATACCTTCTCAGTTAGTAGCTGTGGTAATGTTACAGGTCTGAAGCAGAGCGTATTTTAAAAACACAGCAGTGAAAGTGCTGGATATATGCAGAGCCAACAGCTATGTATACAAACTGAGACTGGGGCCAATCAAATGAAATGTACAGTATGCTGTAATCAAGTAATTCCAGTATTACACAGTATAATTAATAATACTTGCTATACAGTATCATACACAATGAGATTACAGTAGCTTGCTCTGTTGCAGATCAGAAAGTTTTCCTAGTTTTGAGGCTATTTTTTAAAACTTTTTTCCCCCATCTTTTAAACATAAAGTAGAAGTGCATGAAGTACAATGCTTTTCAGATAATGTAAATAGAAAGTTTCACTGCAAGAAGATACTGTACTTTTGAACACACTACTTCAAGAATGAAAAGAAAGCTCCAACTGCATAGCAGTTTGATCCAATCCTGGTTTTGCAATGAGTTTAATAAGATATAAGCTTGTTACCTATGCAGTATACTGTGGCTAATCAGGCCCGTAGTAAAACTTGGAATGGGTGAAACTGCTATGCAATATGAGTCTTATTTCCATCTCTATTATTATTTAATGCCTTGAAGTCCAAGACTGATTTATTTTTTATTCTTAATGATTAGAAAACTGCCCCTATCTGTACATAGATATACACATCAGCATCGGGTTTAAAGGATAGTCATGGTGGTTTTTACAGTACATTTGAAACCTCCACTGCAGAGCACTACAGTACCACACTGTAGATGACTGTGTAGCAAAGGGTCTCTTTACCAGTTCCTATTCACAATCAAATTCAGATCAGGGGACATTACCTTGGTAATTGACATCACCTTCTTGATGGTACTGCCCTCTAGGAGAGCAGTAGAGTTTTGGATGAGCTGGAGTGGATGGGTAGCAGAGGCAGGAGGGAGTTGCAGTAGTCAAGGTGGGACAGTATCTGGGCCTGAACTAGGAGCTGTGTGAAGTAGTTGTGAGGAAGGGGCGAATTCTGCATATGTTGCTGAGGAAGAAGCGACAGGAGCGTGCCAGAGTAGAGATGTGCTGAGAGTAGGAGAGGGAGGGGTCAAGAGTGACACCAGGGTTCTTGATGGATGAGGGTGGTGGATTCAAGCAGAATAGAGAGAGAGAGAGAGAGAGAGAGATTTATTTTACTGCATTTAGTCCTGTACTTTAGAGTACTGTAATCTGTCAAGTGTTATTTTAATTTGTAGTATTTTGTATTTAATTATATCCTGATGTAACTATCACTGACACTTATCTGCTCTGTTATTGAATCGTATTTTGTCATACTTGTACTTGCTAGAACCAAAGTCATTGTATTTATCTTGCTCTTAATTGTATTATTCCTTGTACTGTGATTCTTGAAATGTATTTTTGTTTACGACTGTAAGTCGCCCTGGATAAGGGTGTCTGCTAAGAAATAAATAACAACGGAGGAAGAGCAAGAGGCAGAGGGTGAGCCACGCCAGGACACCCGGGACGTGCGCTCGGAGAGGTAGGAGGAGAACCAGGCAAACCTGGAAAGTCCCAGGTCAGCAAGGGAGTTCATGTGAATAGAATGGTCAAGTGTGTCGGAGGCAGCAGAGAGGTGGAGGAGAATAAGGACAGAGGAGAGGGAGGCAGCACGAGCAGAGAGTAGAGTTAATGATGGAGAGAAGAGCAGTTTCAGTGGAGTGTGCCGGGTGAAAACCAGATTGGAGGGGGTTGAGCAGAGAATGTGTTGACAGGAAAGCAGTGAGCTGGGGGTGTACTGCTCACTCAAAGATTTTAGAGAGGAACGGGAGGAGGGAGACAGGATGGTAGTTCTGGCGGGATAGGGGGATCCAGTGAGGGTTTTTTTTTTTTTTTTTTTTTTTAAGATGGAGGTGATGCAGGCTTGTTTTGAAGGCAGAGGGGAAAACAGCCAGAGAGCAGAGAGGTGTAGAGCAGGGGAAGCAGCCTGGAGGAGGTGAGGGGGAGTGGGTCCAGAGCACATGTGGTGGGTTTATGGCTGTGGAGTCCAAGAAGGAGGGTAGAATAGTAAGGGTTGCAGAGGGTGATGGGGAGGGAGTGAGCAGAGGAGGGAGGTGGGGAGGGAGACGACATAGTGAAGAGTTTGCGAATTATATATGATAAATCAAGATCATGTTAGGTATGAAAGACGGTGTAACACCAGCTACACCTTCAAGTATAACCAGAATAAAGTTGGTTAACTTGCTGTAGGTAAACCATGTTGTAGCATAAGCAGATGCGTTGTAATTCTTGTTTTGGATGGGTATTTATTTTTCAAAAGCACACTTTGTAAAGCAGTGTAGACACAGGGAAACTTATTAACTGGATTGCAGGGTGAGAACAAGAATGTTGTTACAAACAAAAATCAGATGTACTGTATGAGCAGCTGAAGTTATTTGCTATGTCACTTTGGATCTCTGTAGCTCAGAGTAAGTGAGTTCGGTGTGCACAAGGATTTTGTTTTGTGTTCTCAGAGTAAGAAAAGGAAACAATAAGTTAACAGTTTTTTGCACAGTGTAGAGTACATTTGTGAAATTTTACAGAGACACAAGTTTCTTTTATCAGTAGATTAAATGAACAAATAGGATTATTGGCTTTGACATACTGGTAGCTTTGTGGACTAAACTAGTATGACTTTTCATTTCAATTCACCATTGTTCCAGTGGAGGGGATCGATAGCCATTGACATGCTATTAGGACAATAAAAAGTTGTTTCATGTGAAGAATGAAGAGTATGTGTGCCGCACAGTAGCAAGTCTGTTGCCTTTGGGTCTGTGTATGCAAATACTTTCAGAATTTTACCTTATCTGTTAAATAAAGCCATTATCTGGCCCTTGAACAGATATTCCAAGTTGGAATACATTCTGAATGCTTTTCATTCAGTGGGTTTAATGACCAAGATGATACATCAGTGATGCCCATAGAGTACTAACTAATTGATTTGTGACTGAAAACTACCCTTGTATCCCCCCTTCTTACTGGCTTACAAAAATCTCTTCTGTTGTGGCTCAAGTATGTGTTACACAGCTTAAAGGTCACAATGTAACTAGTTAGAAGACTCTGGGTATTGCTGGGAGGCTGTTTGCTTTGAAAACTCAGCAAGCCCCCTGTTTAGTGCAACATCTTATTTACAGCGGGGAGCTGCTCTTCATAGCTTTTGACTTGCAGAAAGCACAGCAAGGTCAAACCCACACTTCCATATGCAGTGTCACATCTGTGTGTGTCTGAATAACTGTGTGTCTTAATTGGACCACATAACTTTCTGTAGCTATTTAATTAGAATAGGTCACATACTAGTTTTTCAAAGCTTAATATATCTTTATAATAAAGACTCTAATCCTCATCCAGAACCAGATCTATGCTTTTACGATGTACAGTTTTCACGGCTGACTCAATGGTGTGAAACAGAACAAGTAAAACCAAGCAACAAAGACTAAACTCTGGCAGTCTCCTGCATGTGTCGTTATCGCGGCAGTGTACATTGTTCCATTGGGACAGATGTATGTAATTCTGCGTCGTTAATTTTGTCAGAGCTTCACGAAGTATGATTAGAACAAAAAGAACACGTGGCACAGTGAGTTCTAGCGTACTGAGCTGTGGGACTCCAGAAGCCCTATGCTGAAAACTGAATCGCAGTTGGGGGACTTTGACTCAGAGGGGAACCTGGACAATTTTCAAATCTCTTGGAATAGATCTTTGCAGATTTTGTTGCCCCATGGGGAAAACTGTAGATGGAATTAACAAGAGCGTGAATCACAAACTGAGTGGGTTGACCATGGCAGGGCTCCAGACAAACTTTTTACCCAAGGAGCCAATTGCTCCTAGACCAACATTTTTGGGCGCCAAATCCAGTTGTTGGGTGCCAGTTTAATAGCAAGTTAGCTGCCTCCAAATTTAACTCCTTCAAAATACAAGAAAACAAAACGATACAAAAACAGAATGTTTGTACTCCTCTTTGCCTCATGTGCTGCCTTGTTCATCCTCTACGCTGCCTGACTGACTTGTTGTGCCATCCTTGTCCTCTGTTGTAATCTGCTATTCTGTCATTCCTCCTTATGCTGCTGTTCCTCATCTGTCATGCTTTAAAAGTGAACTTCAAATATCCTGAACTTCTGCCTTTTGATAATGTTTTTTAACAAATTAGCTGGAATTTGGCCTTAAGGCCTAACTATATACAACTATCAAATCTTTCTTATTCGTCAGTCTGAGCCAGGTGTCACCAGCAGTTAAAATGTCAGCATCACTTGGCCAGGGAGTGTAGTTTGGTCTTCGTCTCCTTTTACTCGTGCAAAGCCAGCGCTTAACACAAGGCTCTGGGTCAAAAGGTTCAAGTGAAGGGCCCTCTGCACTGATTCTCACAAGATCTTCAACTGTAGCCACATTAAGTGAGTTGCGTATCTTGGATTTAATTCTTCTTTGTGCAGAAAATCCACATTTGCATTGGGCAGCTGATGTCGGCAGCACAACCATGATTTCCACTAAATGTAAAAGATTTTTTAAATCTGTGCAAAAGGGTTCTTTTGTTAGCCTAACCTCCCATAAACCAATGTAGGATTTATCCAAAAACTGACCTTTGACCAATGTTAAATATTCTCCATTCTGCTTGAACTTCATCAGCATTGCATCCATTCTTTTCTAAAAGGTCACTATCAGCAGTAAGACTTCTAACTGCTCATCTCCAAAGTTAACAAGATCATCATGATGGCAGAAAATTAAAAAGCACTGTATCACTGTGGGTCCTCCTGAAACCACTTCCTCTGTGGAAAGCTTAATTATATTGTCAAACCTGGACTCAAACCCACTGATTCTGTTTTAAACAGTTTTTTCAATTTGCGCTGTGTCTTTACAGCTGGAGGTGTCCTGATTTTGTGCAGCCTAGCTCAGCCCCAATGGCTTTCAACTTGCGCTTACTTTTTGGACTGAAGTGGTAGGTTTTCCACACCAACTGCAGAAGGTCATATACTTTCTCAATCATTGGAACTGATTTTTGAGCACTTAACATTGCCAATTCAAGCTTATGTGGTAAGCAATTGAAATGACAGAATATGCTGTCCAGTCTCGCTTCTCAAGAGAGCTCCTACCCCCCCCCCCCCTGCTAGCTCCCTTATTAACACTGGCACCGTCTGCTTCAAAAGCACTTAATTTGTCTCGCCACCAATCTGAACATTCTTTGTCAAATGGCAATTTCTTGGTTGTGTTTAAGGTTCCTTGAACATGACAATGATATAGTTCAGCTAAGCCTATCAGATGATTCACTGCCACACCTGCAGAAACATACCTGCAGTACACAATTACATTATCTCTCCCAGCTAAATCTGTTCCACAGTCAGTTAAAACAGAATTGTACTTTGCAGTGTGAACCCCTTTCTGCAAATCTCGTATTTCTTCTGCAATATGCTGTATCATTGTCATGTTTTGGATACATCCAAACCATTCTTCATGAGAACAATCTGCGAGTTAAATTTAGTGAATGGCAATTCTTCTACTGCAATCATAAGCAGCATTGAATTTCATTTAATTCCCTGTTTTTTTTTGTTTTTTTTTTTTTAAATCCTCTGCATTGATTTCATTAGCACGTACCATTGTTCTGGCCATGGGTGTCTATTGGTTGGTGTACATTTTGCAGTAACGTAGTCCCTAGCATTTTTCAGCTTTCTGCTTTCACTGTGCTTTTTCACTGTCTCTTTTTAAATAAACAGTGAGTGGTTTTACAGACGTTTATCGTATATAAGTTTCTTTCAGTCGAACTCATATTTTTTGGGAATTCGACGTTTTAATAAGCTTTATCGATTTTTAATATCAAAGTAGCAAGCCTAGTTATAGCTAACTTCAAATCTGCAACTGGTTTAAGAGCTCAAAACAATAAAAGGTTTAATTAAGCAAATTATTAGTTCAGTTAAGAGCTAAATAATTGAGCTCATCTGGAATGAAAACAAGCAGACAGTGGGACTGGGATTGAAAACCACTGCATTAGAGGGAAGGAGCGCTGTGGAGGAGGGCAGTGAGCATTTATATACGCTTCAGTCTGAATCCTGTCAAAACTCAGGCTGGATATGGAGGTGCTTTAATCAGCCCCCCCCCCCCCCCCCTTTTTGCAGTATGATCTGGTCAATGGAGTGAGGACAGTATGGATATTCAATGGCATATTAATGCCATTTGTTTTTTCCTCGAAATGTCTTATGTCTTATATGTGGAGTTTAAAATCAGTTTGCACACTGCCAGTATACAAGAGGAAAACTGAGGATGAAACCATACTGGAATTTGATACAATCACAATCCATGCAGTACACATTCTGTTCAGAAAATACTATTTCAGCCTACTATAGCAAGTGTTAAATGAGCGTACCTGGTCAATTTTGTCAATACAAAGTGTTTCAAACATTAGATGTTGGAAATCGTTTTTATTAGGTATTTAACTTGTCGAGTATTTGGCTGTCTTGCATAAATTGGTACTTTAAATTCCTAAGAACATACTGGAAGGTACTGTACAATATTTGAAATTGCTTTAAGCTTTTACTTCAGTTTATGAATTGCTGCTGTGTCTGCATCCATAATAAAAACTTTAAATCTTTTTACATGAAGGGGTGTAATGACTTGCTCCTGAAATCCAAGCAGTAATCATGGAATGATTAAGTCTTGTGAGCACTGATTGTCTTTAGTGGCTTGCAAGGGGGGAAAGCTTCTTGATTTTTGAATATTTTTTTGTTTTGTTTTGTTTCTTAATCTACTAGGATAGATTTTTTTTTTTTTAAACTTCCCTTTCAGTCAACAAGTGGTTTGATTTGCAAACTTCTGTGATTGCCTTTTAGAGGGAGGGGGAGGGGGGGGGGGGGAGGATTTATTTTAGTGAGCCAACATTTTTTGTTCTTCTGACCTGGGTGCCTTGTGCTCTCCTTAGTGGCAGTTGACACTTAAAAAGATAAAGGAATAGACCACATTCTGTTCACTGATTTTTAGTGAAAGGTCTTGAGCTGAAAACACAAGAACTTGAGGTCTTCTGTCTGTTCATACTGCAGGAATGGCACTGGCAGCTGGCTGCTGTAGGTCACTGGGCTTCTGACTAGTGAATTGGAGTCGCTTCCTTCTAAGAGGACAAGGGTAGTTTAGCACAGAATACCCCACCAGTTCTTGGCATTTTAGATTGAACTGTGGAAGCATGCACTGGATTGGGACCCCCAAACATCCATGACTTCAAGCCACCACTCCCAGTCTTTAAGGTTAGCCTGTTTGTTTTTTTGGTAGGTGTTTTGATTTTTGTATTTTCTGCTCTTTGGTTTCAAAGAAACTGCACTTACAAGAAGCCCATAGTCTTCATGTTATACGTACAGATGTTCTGTAGTCGAAATGAATTATGAATAGCCTTGTAAACAAAAAGCAGGTTAGAGTTTACTTCTAATCAACACAATATTTGTTTCTTTATACAATCAGGAGTGTGCAATTCGTATCACCTGACGTCCGGGACAAAGATTTGTGTGAAGGACAAGAAGTTTTGCTGTTTATACTATGCCCGTCAGAGAAGTCCTTTTTATTTATTTATTTATTTATTTATTTATTTATTCATTCATTATTTTTTCTATGTTCGTTCTGTTGCTAGAAAGACACTCTGGGTATATTTTTTTTAAAAAGTGTTTACATCCCACCCCTATCACTTCTGATTGGCTAGCTGTGGAAGAAGCTGATCATCTACTGGTTACAAAGAAACACAGAAATGGCTTCCTGAGAGCCTCTTGCAAGGAAGACAAATCTTTTAAACTTAAGTTTTTTGTAAATTGGCAAATAAGTGATACTGCTTTCTTAATGCATGAACCTGACATTTTAAATGCAGCAATCTAGTAAAGTTACAAAAAAACAAACACACACCATAGTTGCTAAGGTATTAACGGATTAGTGAAAATCGTGTTGTGTAATTTATAACACTTAATGGTCAAGCGTGTACTTGTTGGGATGTTTTCCAAAAAAAAAAAAAAAGAAGTTTACTTTTTAGAAGCATTAAGACAAACTTTCCCTGGCAAAATTGTTTTTTTCCTTTCGATTTTTAGTGTTGCTAACCTAGTTTGCAGTTTTACCATTTACATTTTTAATTTTTTTTTTTTATTTAAGCGCTATGTATTTAAAAACTTTACTTTTTTTTACTAGATTTGAACAGAAGCGATATTAGTTATTAGACATCATAATGCAAAACTATTAACATAGATTGACAAATGTTTAATAATAGAAATTAAATGCTTGTATGAGATTATCTGTACAATATTTTATTATTATTGTAAAATAAAATACCGACTGTAAATCTCATGACAATGAGTTTATGTATTTAATTAATTGATGTATTTATTTGAGTGAGTAGTACAGGGAAAGAATGTTGCCATCAGGGTATGAAACCAGGATCACCCTGCTGCAGCAGTGTTCCAGTTAGCCATCATGGGACAAGATGTTAGATGAGGAAAAATAGCTGTAAAATATTGTACCGTTTAAAAAAAAAAAAAAAAAAAGTATATAATAGAAATAAACAAAAGAAAATACATTGTCTTTGCATAATTTGATGGAGCCTATTGTAAATGTTGCATGCATTTTGGTAGAAAAACAGTACAAAATGCAGAGAAACTCAGCAGATTATACACAAGTCCTTTTAAAAATTTGGGTTACAGCAGTTGGAAAACTTTAAGAACGTCAAGCAAAAATCAGAATTCCATGAAGCAGCAGTAATAGTTGGCAGTGGTTTTGTATCTGTGATGCAACAAACTAAAACACCTGTACATCAGGAGGTAGATTCTGCTTATAGAGAGAGTGGGGGGGAAAAAAACAGGCAGAAGCTATTTTTATATTTGAATAACTTCCAAGTATTGCTTATTATAGTTGTACTTGGTATGTTACTTAAATTTACTAGCAAATGTGTTCCAAACTGCACTGAAAGGAACATTTCTTTAAAGTGTGTTCTAAATTTGTTGAGGTGAGGTGGGGTCACAAGGAACCTTTTGTGTATCCTGAAGAATTTAGTGAACCAGTCAAGCTACAAGGCTAGATTCTGCCGCGTTAATCACTAATTGATTGATTGTGTTCCCTGTTAAATAAAACCAAAATCCTACACGTTTTGTTCTACTTTTTTGTGTGTGTTTTGTGCGACGGGGTGGGGGCAAGTAGATTTTTAAGAAGGACAAGTAGATTGTTCTAGCGTTTTGTCCCTTGGACAACAAGTTTCTTTGAAAAATTGCACACACCCCTGACAATGTGTTCAAGCAAACTGTGGCGTGAGATAGGCCTACTCTGTTACGTTGGTAGGAATTATGTTCTCTTTCCATCCAGCTTAAATTTGGCTACTGAATGAATGTTCTCTGAATCTCTGTACTATATCCAATTCCAGCTATTTGGAAGCAGGTACTGTGCAGCATGAGTGTTTAAACATTCATTAATGAGTTAGCCTAAGTAGTTCATTAGGTTTTGGTGTAGAAGGTATGTAAAAGGCTGTGGTAGTCTCAGTAATAGCTGTTTGTGTTCAGCCGGTTATTAATTGTGTCTGGACTGATGAAGACTAATGCCTTTTAGAAACCATCGATCCATCTGGCTGCCTGAGTGCTTGTCTGAGGGATGCTACTGAAACTGAGGGCTGTTGTTACTGGAGCACATCCAGTGTTTTTGTATTTCCCTTGAATGAGAGTAGCTGTTCTGGGGAGAAGTCTCTGCAGTATCTAATCTGTGTCTGTTAATTCCATGTATAGATTGTCATGAGGCTCCGGCTCCTGCCGCAGTATGAAAGTCACGTTGTGCAGAGTGGTGCCGCCACTGCTGCCAGTCAGACGCATTCTTTGGAAAGAGGACTTCTACACTATGTTGAACTATAAATTGTCAACATTTGTTGTTTTTGAGAGTTACAATAGAAGTGTAAGCACCAGGTATATATTCCTGGTAGAAGAAAAAAATATAATACGATCCATACTTTTAAAACTGTGCATTTAATCTGGTGAGATCAGCGGCTGTTGTAGTTCTGGGTGTATAGGGTAGAGCTTTTTGGGCAAAATGAGCTTAGAACACTTATGTTTATGATATCAAATCTGGTAATGCTGAATAGATTACTGTAGGTTAGTCATTTGTACACCCATTTTCTCCCCAGTTTGAAAGCTGTGACCCATGTCCTGTACCAACCCTGGAGGAGAGGGTTCAGTACCGCTGGTTTCAGCTACTGTCGGTCTTGTCTTGTAGGGGTCACAGTTGTGCAGTGAGGCAAACTGATTTTTGTTTCTAGCATGCATCCTGTTTATGTATGTATTGTTAGTTTAATATATTTTTTCATAACCGGAAGCTATGAAAATGTTCAACTATGTAAATATGGGTGTGCCAATTCATCGACAATGTCGACCCAGGGGACTTTTTTCAACCTGAAAAAAGAAACAAGGACCAGGGGTCACAAATGGAGATTAGATAAAGGGACATTCAGAACAGAAAATAAGAGGCACCTTTTTACACAGAGAATTGTGAGGGTCTGGAACCAACTCCCCAGTAATGTTGTTGAAGCTGACACCCTGGGATCCTTCAAGAAGCTGCTTGACGAGATTCTGGGATCAATACGCTACTAACAACCAAACGATCAATAAGGTACTAACAACCAAACGAGCAAGATGGGCCGAATGACCTCCTCTCAGTTGTAAACTTTATGTTCTTATGATTCACACAGTGAACCGTGATATTTTTCTTGAGGATACGATTATCGATACAGTGACCCCTGTGTGTCTACACTGATAATTAGAGAATATTATTTATTAGCATGTACTCTAGCAGCCTCACCTACTAATCGCTGTGTTCAGGGTGTTTTTGTCAAGCCCACCGGCAGCGGAGTGAAACGGAAGCTGAGCGGAGGCGGGTTGTTAATGTTGATCAGGGCGACGGCTAAATTTGACCTGCTCTGGCTGGTTTAAAATCCAGTGTGGACTCACTTCATGTTTTATGAGTCAGGCTGTGTGGAAAATGTTTAAGGCTTGAATTTGCAGGGCTCCAGACTGGGGAATAAAATGGTTGCAAATGAAAAAAAAAATTGCAAGTAGTTTTTTAGTTTTTTCAGGGTTAGGCGCACTGGCGCCTGCCTGTAACACAAAAATGCTGCCTCTCCCTTTAAAACGTGTCAATATTTATGAATGCGCTATGATGTCGGTCTGTAAGGGGGGGAAAAAAAAATGCATATTGCATGTTTTTAATAAACTGAAATGCGAGAAGGAAGGTAACAAATATACTAATAACTATTTAATTTAATGCAAATGCTTGTATGTGCAGGTAGGTGCTGTACTGTATTAACTCCAGCAGGATACGGTAATCTGTTTCATGCAACAGTTGTGACGGTGACCAGACGTGTTTGAATGTTGTGTAAACATTTAGAATTTAATGTCGTAAATAGCAGAACCAACTGGCTGCAATTTAAACTTGTTTTTACTGAAAAATAAATGGTAACATAAGAGCTGTCTGTTACATGCTGTCAGATCAGGACTACACTGACACTGAGCATGCAGCTGCAGCATGCTATTTCCCATGTTACACTGTACACAATTAGAGGCGCCGTCACCAATTCCAGACACAGCACTTGCAAAATATTTATAATAAACATGCTGAGTTCATTGCAGTCAGCTGTGTTGATTAACCACGTGGCAGAATGTGCAACAAACAAGTGAGTACAGACAATAAGTTACTGTTTTAGTATCACTTTAGTGTCTTAACAAGTTGTTGTATTTTAAGCAGTTGAATATGGTAGCAACCAACTTGCTCCTGAAGTGGTACCCAGCAATTGAATTTGGCGACCAATTCTTTTCTGGCCTGGAGCCATTGGCTGTTAAGACAAACTTTGTCTGGAGCCCTGATTTTTGTAATTTTGTTTTAAAGAAATGTATTTTAAAGAATAAACAGGAAACAAAAGCAAAACATGCCGTGAAGCTTATTTGACCAAAAGTGCTTTACCAGTATTGCAAACACTTGAACAAGCAAATGAGGTGTGTGTGTGTTTTTTTTTTTTTTTTTTATATAATGTTTCATGCTTAATTTACGGTATCGTGAAGACACTGTTGATACCCAGCCCAATATGTACATAAAGTACAATATCCAGCAGGATATGACATACACCAGGCAGACAGGTTCTCAGATGTTATGTTCTGTGCTGGTGGTTAAAGGTTGAGGACAAGTAAATATAAAGGAATTTTGGTTTAGTCAGTCACTACAGTAACTTGGATGATTTATTCCCAGCTGCAGACCTTCCAACCAATCAAAAAAGGCATTTCCAAATACTTACCATCACTATCTTAGTACTAAATGGAGGGCTAGTTGAACCCTTGTTAGACTACTGTATTTCTCTCTATTAAACTCTACTTGGTTTAACTAGACTCGCTTGCTGTTTTATTTCAGAGGTTTGAAACCAGTCCTTTTGACGATATGGCTAATTGACACATCCATTGTACCATGTGTTCCCCTAAATGTTGTAGAGTTTATATCTGTAATATACAGTCAGCACTCGGATATACGACACTCAGATACACGTCGGTTGTGTTGTTACTGTCCTGGTATTAAGAAACAAATCAATTCCCATATTGTGTGTGTGTATATGTGTGTATATATATATATAAGTGGCCGTAGACATGTTTTCATAAAGTAACATTAGTTTTTAACTTGAATAAACACTTCAAATAAAATAAATGTGAAAAAGGGGACGTTGTACAATGAAGAAAAAAAAAAATCTCTTTTTTTGCATTCCACTTAACAAATACTAGGATTGCATCATGAAAGAATTAAAACGCTGATTACTATATGAGCCATTTATTTTGCAAGTATGACCTGTATCCTATATGATTTGATTCGCTTCTTAAATTTATTATAATTTATTATAATTTTTAATAATGTGATATATTGTAACAATTGTAAGTCGCCCTGGATAAGGGAGTCAGCTAAGAAATAAATTATTATTATTATTATTATTATTATTATTATTTCTTAGACGCCCTTATCCAGGGCGACTTACAATTGTTACAAGATACCACATTATTTTTTACATACAATTACCCATTTATACAGTTGGTTTTTTACTGGAGCAATCTAGGTAAAGTACCTTGCTCAAGGGTACAGCAGCAGTGTCCCCCACCTGGGATTGAAAATAGATAACACTTTTATTTTTTGCAAATAGTGAACAGCAACACTCACCAGCGCGTGGAGCATATTGTAGCTGACAGTCAGAGTGCACCAAGACAAAGCCTCCCACTGCCTCGCGCCTGCCAATGGAGCGCCGGCAGGACACGCCCCAGACTTGCAGCAGTAACAAGCAAGGGAAAGTGAATCTCACACAGATAAAATAATTTCTGACGGACCCAGATATTTATTTTTTTTGCCTTCGAAAATGTTTATTCTTATTTGTCCCAGCACTACTTTTAAATACAGCTGGAATCCATTGTAGTAGGAGAGGAGTAGTTTCCTCCTCAGTTTCCACAGAGTACAAATTATTTTCTGTACCAGGGGAGGTCAAAAGATGTATTCTGGTCTATTCAGATTAGCAGTCTTAATCTGCGCTTTAGAGCGGGCAGTTTACAATGTACAATGTACATTGATCTTCAGCTTTAGACAGGTCAACCTGTATCTGAGCCAAAGGAGGTTCAAAATGTTGACCATGCAACAGCTGTTGCAGTCAGTCAGGCCAGGTGATTTCAAAGATGCCTATTTCCACATCCCCATAAAACCAGCGCACAGGAAGTACCTGCGGTTAGCATTTCAGGGAACAGCGTACGAGTTCTGTGTCTTGCCATTTGGCCTCTCTGTAGCTCCCTGTGCCTTCTCGAAGTGCATGGAAGTTATCCTGGCCCCACTGACACTCAAAGGCATCAGAGTACTCAGTTATCTGGATGAATGGCCCATTTGCGCCCACTCTGCAGCACAGGCAGAGGCCCACACCTTCAATGGTTGGGTCTTGAGGTGACTCATGCAAAGAGCCAGCTTCTCAGACAGCCTCCTATGTAAGAGTTTGCTTGGACTCGAGGGCCATGCTGTCCACTTTGTGGGACGGCAGAGTGCAGAGAATAGCCACCTGTTTTTGTTTCTCTGTCAGATCAACAGAGCGCTTATGATAGTAATGTTCCAGAAACTTCTGGGCTTGATGGCAGCAGCTTCCCAGACCCCTCCAGTCAGTCTCCTGCGCATGTGCCCTCTGCAGTTCTGGTTTTTTCAGCCTGCATTGAACCTTGACTGCCTATTGACAATGTCTCGTCACTGTCTAAAGGCGCTCTCTTGGTGGAAACGGCTTCCCCATCTATGCCTAGGCGTAGTGCTCCGCAGTGTTGCCAGAAGGGAGGTCATCACCATGGTCGCTTCCAGCCTGGCCTGGGGCCCTGTGTAGAATGGCAGGAGTGTGTAAGGTGTGTGGAACCCATCTTGGCAGGATCTCCAAGTCAATGTTTTAGAGCTGCAGGCGGTTTACTGTCTCCTCTGGTTCTCCATAATAGGAGACGGGGACCAGCTAACAATAGATGCCTCGGCACACCAGTGGCCGAGGCAACTGTTCTATGCCTTCCCACCGCTCGCCCTGCTCCCGCTGTGTCTGGAGAAAATCAGAGAAGAGCATAACTGTGCTTGACGAGCTCTCGATCGATTACGTACAGTACTTTCTTCCAAAAGTATAAACAAAAACGCAGCCTCCATGTTGTCACACAAAACCTTACGATCGGCATGTAATGATGGCCTGAGTTCAGTGGTTTTGTTTAATCAGGGAGTCACTCACTTCAGTAATGAAAGGTGTGTGTGTGTACAACAAACAACTGCAGCGAGTGCCATTTGTAAATACGGTTGTCGAGCCAACTGCAGTGTGTGTGTGTGTACGTAGTACAACTATAATAAGCAATACTTGGGAGTTATTCAAGTATAAAAATAGCTTCTGCCTGTTTTTTTTTTTTTCTTTCTCTAAGCTGAATTCAACTCCAGATGTACAGGTTTTTCTTTGTTGCATCACAGACACAAAACCATTGCCAACTATTATTGCGACTTTGTGAAATTCTGATTTTTCTTGACTCATCATCATCATCATCATCATAATAGAAACCCTGTATCGGTCCCTTCCCGTTTATTGACCCTGTTCTAATTGGGCTATTTTTAATTTTAGCATTTTAATTTCCAAATCGATTTTTTCTTTCCAACAAAAGATTTCCCTTTTGCAATTCCAGCACTGCTAAAAAAGTCTTCATTTTGTACTTTTTGTTTCTTTTTTTGGTGGGAACTGGGTTGTCATCTTCAGAATCTGTTAATAAATAAATTAATCAATAAATAACTTTATTTTTAAAAATTCAGTTTTTTGTATGTATAAATCATGTGATTTGTTTATTTTGTAAATGGGTGCCGAGCACCTGAAACATTAACCCTGGCTATATTGTGGAAATGTTTAACTGTTTATAGACAAGGGGATGACGCATAGGCAAAGTGTATTTCAAAAACTTCACCAACCACAAATGTACAGTTGTGTTTTTTTTGTTTTTTTAAATCCACAAGCTATAGTATTCATAAAGCGGAATGGGTTTTGTCACTGCAACGTGAGTACCAATATGCTGTGGTGTTTGTTTTTAGTTGTATTATTAATTTTGTCAAAATTCAGGCAAAATTAGCAATTTTATTTCTTGGTATACGTGTGCTTTGTATTGTAAAAAAACTTACTAGCACAGTGTTGATCTCGAAGGAGTCTTGCTGCAGTTCCACGGCAATGTATATACGATTTCACTGCACGGTTCTATAAAAAACGTTGAAGTTTATTTATGTATTTATTGTATATTTATCAAAAACAAGATTTATACAGTCTTGAAAAGGATTTTTTTTTTTTCAAAAGACCTCCACTAGAATGGAGTGAGATTTTGAATATAGGAATACTACTGATTGGATACATTTTTAATTAAAACAGTATTTGAAAATAGACTCTAACTTATTTTAAATTTACCTGTTGTTACCATCACCTCGGCATCCTCTATTCCTGTCTCTGCTCCCCCTTCAATTCAACTGAAGATAGGCTACGTTTCCCCATAAATATCTATTATTAACGATGTTAACTGGGAATGTTTTTCAAAAGGGCCGTCTCCAGTTTTTGGTTTCTTTTTGTGTGTGTGTGTGATTTTATTTTTATTTATTTATATATATATATATATATATATATATATATATATATATATATATATATATATATATATATATATATATATATATATATAATATATTATTTTAGCAGACGCTTTTATCCAAGGTGACTTACAGAGACTAGGGTATGTGGACTATGCATCAGCTGCAGAGTCACTGACAATTACGTCTCACCCGAAAGACGGAGCACAAGGAGGATAAGTGACTTGCTCAGGGTCACACAATGAGTCAGTGGCTGAGGTGGAATTTGAACCGGGGACCTCCTGGTTACAAGCCCTTTTCTTTAATCACTGGACCACACAGCCTCCCTTTTATTTATTTATTTATTTATTTATTTATATATATATATATATATATATATATATATATATATATATATATAATTTTTTTGTTTTTATTTATTTATAATATAATATAAAAAATAAAAATATATATTTTTTAAATGGCGTTTTATATATATATATATATATATATATATATAACTATGGTAAATAGCAAACTAGGTTAGCAACACTAAAATCGAAAGAAAAAACATCATTACTTTTTTAGCCAGGGAAAGTTTGTCTTGAAATGCTTCTAAACAGTAAAATTTTTTTGCATGTTGTTTTTTTTTTTTTTTAAACATATTCCCAACACGTACACGCTTGACCACAAAGTGTTACACAACACGATTTTTTCAAATCCGCTAATACCTTAGCGACTGGTGTATTTTTGTTGTAACTTTACTAGATTGCTGCATTTAAATGTCAGGTTCATGTTTAGAAAGCAGCATAACTTATTTGCTCATTTACAAAAACGTAAATAATACCTTAAATTTAAGAGATTAGCGTGTGTCTTGACAAAGGCTCTCGCTCTCAGGCAGCCATTTCTGGGTTTCTTTGTAACCAACAGAAGATCAGCTTCTTTCACAGCTAGTCGATCAGAAGCTATATGGGTGGGACGTAAACACTTGTTACAATGTTTGTGTATGTGCTAGACTTCTGCAATTCAGTTTTCAGAAACTTGCGTGTTTCTCTACAAATATACCCGGAGTGCCTTTCTAGCAACAGAGCGAGCATAGGGAAAATAAATAAATAAATTACTTGTCTGACGGGCAAAGTGTAATGGCAAAACTTGTCTGTCTGTCCTACAAAAATTGTTGCGTCGGGCAATACGAATTGGCTTTCTTACTTGCTATCGCCTACGCAAAGTGGGTTGGTTTTCTGAAGACGATCTCGTCTGCTGCGGGGCGATGCGAAACTTTTGGCCATAGTTGTACATTAGACTAGACAAAAGGGGGTGTTGTACCCAGGGATGTTAAGGGTCCTGCAGGGACCTGTTTAACAGCCTTGGAAGTATACAGAATGTTTTATATCCATGCAGTGAAATCCTTTAGAGCATGAAGCAGCAGCAGCAGTTAAATCGAAGAACAGCAAGGCCTGAGTACTGTTCAATGAATTTTGAAGTTGAAGTGGGCAATATATAATGTGTAGCTTTTTATTTTCCTGTGAGGACAGGCTTATTAGCCGCCTCTTTATAACCGCAAAAAAAATTAACTTTAGTTGCATTCCTTCCTTGGAGCCCTAATAAATGTGTTGCAGTTTATCAGCATTCAATTTTATACTTGTTTGTGCACCCTTGAGCATTAGGGGAAAATGTCTTGGGACAGTGCTGCATAGTAATACTTGGCTAGCACTTAATGCTTTAAGCATATCTGCTGGAGCCAATACTTTTAAGAGCAGAGGACCTCCAATTTCAATTCAGTCCTCATGGCACCAGCTAACCCACAGTGTGACAGGTTTGTGAATAGATTGATTTGCATTAAAGTGGATCTGAAAATGTAAGCTTTACTGTACATGCATCAGGGTCCTTGGCTGACCAACAGTACAACCTTCCTGTGAATGGCTGTACATGTTTTATTTCTTTTAGCCTGGATAATGAGATTGAACTTATTTTCAAGGGAGCCTTTCAGGTTTGGCTGAAGCAGCAGATAATCTACAAGTATAGCAAAGTTAAACTATAGTAAAGTAAAAAAGTACACTGAAGAAGGCAACTAGTTTGTTTTATTGATTTAATGGCACTGGTAAGCTTGTAACTTGCTTAGAATTTGAAAGCGTAAACCCATTTTTATTTTCACGATAATATTTCAATGCCTGTTGTGATTTATTATTGTTAACGTTATTTTACTGGCGATTTAGAGCAGTAGTTTATTATGTATCGTGCATGTTGTTGAGCAAAGTGTATTTGATATGTGACGTTGTATTGCTGTATTAAGATTAGGGCGCTTCCCTTGCTGAAGTTGCCGCAGCTACATCATGTGGAACAAGGGTTTTGTTGTAGCTATATGTTTGGTAATCTTCCAAGAGAAGGGGTAATGCTAATGTTCAGTCTTTTACTTGTAATGGTTAGGGACTAGAGAATAATAGTGACAATGATAATAATAACGAGTAAACAATAGAATAGTTTAAAGATCGTGTTTGTAAACGAACGGTATTCATGCAGGGTAAACAAATATGTATAAATGAGAAATGGATAAATGTGTAATGTAAATTATAAGACCTGTTTATTGTAAGTGGAATGAATGTTAAATACATTTATTTTTGTTTAAAATTATTCCATTTGTAACAGTGTGTGTTCGTCTTCGCCCCTCCCGCAGGGGTGGTAGCGGTGGGCTGAACCTAAAAATAATTGGACATTACTAAATTGGGGAGAAAACAATAAAAATATTTGTCGACCACTAAAATTTAAAAGAAAAAAAATCAGTTTAAACTATTTGATTTCTATCGGTTAACCGTTTAATCGCACTTACATCGTCGCACCAAATACCCTTTAAATAAATACCCTTTCCACATATATTTAGTCTTTGTCTTGCATTGAGATTTGTTTACCAGACATTAAAAGAGGCAGCTTTAGAGCACAAATCCTCTTTTAATTGCATCACAATGTTGTGATAAGCAAAAAAAGAAGCAGCGAAGGAGAAGTTGCAGGCTTCTTGCTTTAGAGTCCAGATAAGTGTAGTTTATTGAAGATAAAAGTTCTGAGTTGCAAAGTTGCAACCAGACATCTTAAAGGTTACATGGTGACAACAGTTTGCAGGTATACTCTCTCCAAGCACGGATCAGAGTAATACAAAAAACATTTCAGTATTCTCAGTTTAAATGCAGTCTTTCAGTGACATCATGATTTTTCTTTAAACCAATCACAAGAAGACAAGTTTCTTTTGGTTACAGTTATACAATCTCTTAATCAGTCCAAGTATCTAACACTGTCCAGATCTCCCTGAAGGGGCTAGCTTTTACGACACCATCATAAACCAAACTTGTTCCTAAGCCTGAAGATAATTTAAACTTTTAGTCAAAGCAAGGACAGGAGATAACCTGTTCTGGAACAACCTTATGGTCATCCTTTTGTTTAGAGTAAGAACAGGAACAACTGAAAGATCTTAATCTGCTCTTTAGGTTCTGACCAGAATTCAAGACAGAAAGATTGTCTCTCTACCTAAATTTAAACAAAATTTACCTTCATTGTAAATTCAATCTATGAGTTGTATTATAAGATCTAATAATGAATTTCTCTCTATTTAAATGTGCCAACACACGATTGTATCACATTGACAATGTGTGTCCCGTACACCTTTCTAATTTTCTAGTATCGCCTTCATAGTTAATCTCGATCCACTACAGGGGACACTGGTTTCACATAAAATAAAACATGCTTGAAATGATAAACTGCAACTTTAACAAACTGTGCCCACAACTACTGAACTAAAACATCTCAGTTTAAAAAAATAAATACAATTAAACCACTGTACTCACCAAAGATTAATGAAAATGTCATCTGTTATCAAAGAGCGTCAGTTCTCAGACTTCGCTGCACTGTGATCACCTAGTTGTAGCAATAAAAATGACATTTTATATCCAACAGTAAAAAAAAAAAAACAAACCTGTCAATTGTTTGATATTTATAAAGCAACTTTTTGAACTCGCTTCACAAAGTAAAAAGTGGCAATAATAAAATTATTATAAAAAAATAATTATTATTTCACAGGTATTCAACACAACTTTTGTTTTGACCAATCCATCTTTACATTCCTCCCTTTTTTATTTTGATACCAGCCGCTGTGCTCCGTGTACGAACACCGGAAATCAACAGCTTGAGACTAGTTTGATAGATGAGTTTTCAGTCGACTAATCCTGCCTAAACCAACGTCATATGTTGCCAAATAAAAAAAAAAAAAAGTTATAGGCAGAGGACTTGCAGAGTTCAGTGGCAGCGCATGAAGAGCACATGTTTTGTTGGATATTTACTTTTAAAGTACAGAATGCCGGACACATTTATCAATTTGTATTATACGTTAACACTTATGTAAAAACGGTATGCATTTATTTATCGGTTAACCGTTTAAGCTATTCCATCCCTAGTTTGAACAGGGTCATAGTGGCGCAGAAAATTGCTAAAGCAAAAAAATCGCATACAATTACTGAGGAGTTGATAATGCTGTGTGCCATTGAAACTGTAAAGGAAATGTTCGGAGAGTAGAAGGCCAAGGAACTGGCAAAAATACCAATGTCAAATGACACTGTCAAAGGACGGGTGGCTTATGTCCGAAGACAGTTTCGCGTGATTTTGCTGTATAACTCGAATCCACAGACATTTCGAAAAAGGTTCCATTTACTCATCTATGTTCGGTATGTGTGGAATAAGGGAATAAAGGAAGACTCTGTGTTTTTTGCAAGGAGCTCAACAACAAAGACAGATGATATTTTCCAACTGTTAGATGATTTTATGACTTCAGCAGAAATCAGCTGGACTAATCGCATTGGGGTCTGCACTGATGAAGCCGCAGCAGTGATCGGAAAGCATTCTGGTGTTGTGCAAAAAATAAAAGCTGTTGCACCTCACGCTATTTGGACACATTGCTTTTTACACCGAGAGGCGCTTGCTGCGAAAGATATTGAACCAGGTCTTCACAGTGTTCTGAACACAGCGGTAACGCTTATTTAATTTTATTAACCCCAGAGCAGCAAACTCCAGGTGTTTTGCTGCACGTTGTGAGGAAGTGGGTGCAGAGCATCATTCCTTGCTCATTCATACAAGGCAGAATGCTTGCCCGTATATTTCATCTCAAGGAAGAGTTACGAACTTGCTGAAGTGCTGAAAGGTGACGTGTGGCTGGCAAAACTGGGTTACCTCGCAGACATATTCAGTGAAATGAAGAAGCTGAATAAAACTATGCAAGGTGGGATCACTCATTTTGTTCCCCAGCGTGAAAGAATTGACGCATTCAAAAGGAAACTACAACTCTGGAAAGGTTTGTGTCTGTGGGGGGACTACTGATGTGTTTGAGCTCTTGCATGCTTTTCTTCAGGAAAGAAACATTGACTTTGACGTGATCAAACTGCAGCTGGCAGCGCGTCTGTCTGGTCTACTCAACAAATGTTACTTTCCTGGGGGCCTGAGAACCCCTGGTCTGCGTGACTTGCAGTTTTCCCTTAGAATTCTGATTGAACCGTTTGAAGTAATAGATGAAAAGTATAGTAGGTGGATACTCTGTAATCCGTTGTTTTTTTTTTTTTGGCAGATCTGTCCAAGTAAAAAGACATTAAAAAGACTTGTGCTGCAGGGTTGCTGTTTTTTAATAGGAGTTTGTCGTCTTGTGAAATGCTCACTCAGGGTTTGGTGAAAGTTCCGAGGTTAGAACCTCTTATGGCCTTGGCTGAAAGAATCCACATAGTAAGTGAAGGTTGGAGGTACAGTAGAGTGTATTATATGCACAGCACTAGTGAAATACACTTTACTATATCCATCAGCTCAATCCTCAAAGTAATGTGCACTTTATGTATAAGAACTAACAACAACACGTAGTAAACGTCACAAGATAAATAATACTTGCAACTAGGAGTTGTAGTATGCTTGTAAAATAAATAATTTTTTTTAACCACGTGTCGTCATAACGTCTGACGCAGTGTTGAAATGTACTATGGGAACCTTTTTATGTGCAATTTGAGTAACAAAATATTAAACTACAATATATCTTCGCCACATTAGCAAAGGTGCAGTCATTCCCTTTTTTGGTGTGAATGAGCTTGGTGTCCTCTCTCTCCTCTTTCTCTCTCTCTCTCTCTCTCTCTCAATTTTTAAAAGATCCCTTAATTACAGTAGTCGCCTTTTTTCTGTAACTGTAGCTGACTCTGCCCATTCATTATTTATTTTCCTTCAATGAAACATGAGCCCCCACTTTCATTTTCCAGCACTTGACCTTGCAGGAGAATACGCTATTATTTCAGAGCTCATCAAGTTACCCTCTTTGTGTGAAAACCCATTGAATATGTGCGGAAATGAAGGCACATTCCGGCAGCGATTTATTATGACTATTTGTCTTTCTCCACAGCCCCCTAGCTGCCTGTGTTTACCATTGCATGCTGAACTGGTTTTTCATCACATTAAGAGAGGACCACACCACTTCAAACACTGACTGTACTGATTTTTACTTGTAAACTTGTGCATTTATTTCCTTTGACAGAACAATACAGTAAAAGCAGGACCAGAAATGTTTGGTGGGTTGTCCATGAGGTCATTGCAGAGTCTTTTTTTAGAATTGGAGCCCGAGTGGATATTCTATGTGTTATTCTTAACAAAATGTTAAATACAAGTTGACGCAAGGTAGATTATAAAAACAGTAACACTGAGGTCTGTGGTTTTGGCTTCAGAAGAGGACCTGCTTGTGTTACTTGGGGAGAGGGGGTTAAAGAAAAAAAAAATCCTCTGTGGCAGGAAGTAGTTTCAACCTCTGTTCTCATTGAAAGCAACCTAGCAGATGGTAGTGTACCTTCCAGAGCGATGGAGCACTGTGGCTTTAGTGCAAAGCTACCATGAGGAACAGAATTGCAATCACTTGGTGAATGCTTCTGATGTAGTGCTATGTTATTGTCCCCGTTCTGTGTTCTTTTTCAGGTACTACTATTTGTTTATTTAGCAGATGCCTTTATCCAAAGTGACTAACAGAGACTGCTGCAGTACCTGTGTTTGTAGTCCCAGCTGGGAAAGAGGCCATGGAAGAGCTCATTCACACAGGTGTTGCAGGTAAAAGGCCGGCCCGGGGGTGGGGGTAACAAAGTTATTGCTAAAAGATTTGGTATCATTTAGCATTTAGTTTATTTATTTGAAAAATACATTGTAAATACCAAATTCACCAGTCAGGATTTGTCTTGAGATAGAAATGAAGACTTGCTAAAAAACCAAAAATGGACTACAGGTTTCCAAATCTCAGCCCTGGAATCCTTGAGCTATGCTGCAGTTCTGACACCAGAAGGCTTACTTTATATTTAGTAACCTAATTGTTGCCTTACATTTATGTAAAGGTTTTATTTATGTAAGGTTAAAAACTTCAAGGTGAATAAGGAGTTTCCTGAAGTGCTAGTTTGACTATTCTCTACCTCAATGCAGGAACATATGTATGCATTGCATGTTGGACAAAGTAGAGCTCCACCTGCAACACAGCGATTTTACTGTTTGGTCCCTCTTGTAATAGTGAGCACTCTGTTGCCTGTGCACTGTACATTTAATGTGCTGCTGGCCTGGGCCAAGTAATCCTTAAATCTATTAGGTGTGCACAAGGACATACGCTAACGCAAGGTGACAAACTTGAATTTTCTGCTGAACCTGTGTTCATGTTCCCATCTGCTCCCCTGCCATCATTTTTTAAAAATATTTTTAAATGCTTGGTACTGTAGTTCTTCTAGATAATGATGATGATGTCGTCGTTGTCCACCTGGAAGTGTGGGGTGCAGGGCTATACAGTAGCGGAGAGAAATACCTGGATTAGCTAGAGTGATTTGCTGCTCCAATTAAGGGCACCGCTAATCAATTGTAAGCGGCTAGCCTGTTCAGTCAGATTCACATTACAAAGTTAGCATTCCTACACAGCGGGCTTGTCAAGTTTTAAATTGTGCATTTCAGAGAAGATTTAGCCCTGGAGACTGCTGTCTGACATTTTCTGTATTATAAGATGTGACCGGGTACAGTCACGGCCCAAGATGTTACCAGCAGGAATTGGAGACTCAGAGACAGAAGCTGCAGTGAAGCGCTGTTGCGCACATGTTATTAACAACAAAACAAAGACAAAAAAATAAACAGGGCACGAGGGCCAAAATAAAGAATGAAACTGTATGTAGGCTGGACATTTTGCCTTCACTACCGTTATAAACAAAACTGTTACACTCACCTAATTCCCTCCTCCAAACAAAGGATTTCTGCTCCCCTTTATACAAGTGACCACTCCCCAATTAGCACTCGGTTACCTTATTGGGGAATGGCCACTTCTTGTGATTGTTGGCAGGGACAGAATGAACCCCATCCCTGCCAACCTTACATTCCCACACACTAGTTACACAAGCAGGGCGTTTTTCCTGCCGCATGTGACCTGACTTTTAGCTTGTGGTATATAAAGTCAGGTATACTGTTGTATTTGAATTAATCTGTTCTAGACTGTCTAGGTAAGTGTTGTGCATGTAAAACTTCATTTATTTGATCAAAACTTGTGTTAAGTCATTCTGTGGGAAATTTGCAAGGAGGTACAGTACAGTCACCTTTTGTTTAACAAGACCTACAGTATGTTTCTTTTCAGGTGTTTGATAACCTCATTCTTAACGTGACTTCCTCGAATTTCTCATGGATGGACTCCTTTGTGAACAGGGCTATGATTGATTTAAAAACAACAACAAAAAAGGATTGTGTTTTAGACTTGGTATGCAGTACCTTCTTTTGCGATATCAAAAAAAAAAAAAAAGTGTCCCTTCCATGTCATTTCCTGGCATTCCAAACTGGTACACAATGGATGGCTTATTTTACTGTGCTAGAGGTGCTACAGTATAAATTAAATAAAGGTAGTAGATTTTCCCCATTGAGTTTGCAGCAAGTAAAAAGCCCCTATAGGGGGTCCTATAGAGCAAGACCCCAACTGGAGCCTGCAAGATGGTTTGAGGAGCCACCGCACATACAGAAATATTTGCTCCAAAGCTAAAAGCTAACGGTGATTTTGTGTGTTTGAGGCTATTTTGGATGTAAAATACATCCAATATACAGTACTTTAAATACTGTAACCCTTTTAAAGTACAATCTTGCATTATAAATGCCCAAGATAACACAATTTACTGTTATAGAACAAAAGGGGGGTGATTGGAAGTTGAATAAAATTCACATTTTACATGCTCAGTTAACCTAGTTAGGATGTCTAATGTCATGGAGAACACAAGCCAGTAATGTTTGAGAACCTCTACTGCAGAGCACAGAGAACATGGAGTAATACCAGTAGTGCTACGTTAGAAGTTGCATGATAGGTTGGTGACATCAATTACCATTGATTTGATTGTTTTGGGTAGTGTGTGTGTGTGTGTGTGTGTGTGTGTGTTAATTTCTGGTTGCGTACTGTACTACTGGTGATGAATATGTGATTAATTTGCAGCGATCTTGACAAACTCCTGCAATTTGAGTGATACATGGCGTGAAACAACACGCTTGACTCTTACAGTAAGTCCATCCCTTGCCTGGGGCTTGCAGCTTGCATGCTTGTTTTTTTTGGTTTCCTCTTTTCTGTACTCCAGGGATTACATGTCGTGAGCCCCTTTCACACACAAATACCGCTACTGAGCCGTCTAAAATGCTTCTTTAAAATGCCCATTCACACAGCACGAAATTGCGGTATAATACCGTCATAACCCTTTCACACAGCCAATGCGATCATGTGAATACAACTTTCAAACCTGTCAGTCAGCTGTTCGTTTTCATGGCAATGGCGTGATTCACCCATAAATTACAGCATCACGTACCGTCCCTTCTATTTGTGAGTTGACCTCCTCATCAGCCTGTAAAGTTAACAATTCCTTAACTTATTCCAGACTCCAATTACTACCTTGTTCTTGATCAGTCATTGTATTAGAAAAAATGAAAGCATGTAACACCAACGACAAATACCTAACATGTCCGGTATACATGCAGTCACGTGGGATGTTGACTTTCAATCCACTGTAGCGCTTCGGTGCCGTCATAGCATTTCACACAGGAGTTAGACGGTTCTGTGACAGTATAGGCAATTCACAGAGACCAAAATGCTGCATCAGTGCCAGTTCTGAGCAGTCATAACTTGTCTGTGTGAAAGGGGTTTCCATCATTGACTTTATACTGACATTCTATTATTGCTTGTATCTTACACTGTGTCTCTGAAAACCCCCTTCCTTTTATACTCATTGATTCTGCTGGCCAACAGTAACAGTTTTAAGGCCAAACTAAGTCAAGAAAACTTAGTTTGCCTAATGTCTTCATCAGTGTTTTTTAAAACACAGCAGAAACACAGCTCTGCTTGCATGTACTCTAGTTTTTTTGGCTCAGATGGATTAAAAAAAGCTGTATTTCTAGAAGAAAACTTGAATCATTAGCTGTTATTTTATAGTTGTCCAGAGGGTACATTTTACATTGGCCTTGGTCTCCTGCTTCATGTTGTGTGTTTGTTTTTTTTTGGTTTGTTTTTTGTTTAAGTAATAGATGGTAATGTACCAGTTTTATTTCCATGTAATAGTTGGCCTTAATTTGACTGCCCAAGAAGCAATAAGCATCTACTTGAGTTTATTGCAGGACTGTAACCCAACACACATGCTTTGCACAAAATAAATGTTGAAGTGTGTAAATCAGAAACATTTTTCTACACCATTGTGAAATTATGGAGTATGGGATCGGGAACCGGCTTCGGCACCAACATGCCAATTAAGTTTAGGAAGGGTGTCCAGAGTGGTCAGAACATGCAAGTTGTGCCTTTCTCTGTATAATCTCTCCTGCATTACATTATTCATCTATTTTTTTGCTACAATAAAGTATTTGGTACTGTAGATAAACCATGTTAAAGGAGGGTTTTTTGAACAGCAAACACATTTTGGGTTGTCTGATTTTTGTGTCGAGACTTGATTCTCTACTTGTACAGCTTTTATATTCAATTATTTCCTTTAAATGATAAAGCAATATAGCCTAATAGACAAACATGATTACAGTACTTACTTTGCAGTAACAACAATTAAGCACCAAACCCTTTTATACAAACAAAACAAAATCATTGTTTCAGCTTCTTTTATATTTCAAACCAACATTTTAGAATGTTAACTTCAGTTATTACACACTGTTTACAAGTTTAAGTGGAGAAAACTATTCCTTTCACTTGAGAGTTTTGGGGTTGCCATGCCTCGTATTATCCGAGTACAGTGTAAAGTGAAGACCACTGCCTCCCTTCCAGGCATCACATTGAACCAAGCAGTTTAAACAACTGAGCATAAAAAAAGACATATGGGCCACATTGGGTGACTCATTCAGTCCTAATTGAGTCTCTGGCAAGAGAAGTGGTTTTGTGGAGCTCGTGTGAGCAAGCAGGTCTTTTCTCATTAGGATGGATTTAAATGGAAAAGACACATGTGTTAATGTACTTGCTTACTGAATTATTATAGTGGGTGATCTGAGTTTTGGAAGCTACATCCTGGAAGATTTAAAAGGGTAGGAATGAAACACTGCCGTAATGTGCTATTCACTGCTCTTGGTGTGCACTGGAGCCAGCACAGTGACCTGCGGCTGGCTGCATTTATATCTTACTCCATGTTCCTTGATTAGCAATGTTTTGGAATGCCACCATAATATGTAGCTACAACCGTTTAGCAAACGTTGTGTGTTTTTTTTTTGTTAATTTCCATTACCACTATTTGAATATCTCATAAACCAATTGTGATGCAACGTTCATATTTTTTTCCTAGTACTCCTCTGGCAAAATGCAATGGTACTCTTCTTCACTCTGACCTGTCATATTGATGTCTGCCGTATTGCATTCATGTGTGTTTTTGGTTTCCAGATGATGACCCTAATACAATGAGATATTTTGGTACGTAATGTAATGGTATTCTGTGATTTCTCTAATTTGCTTTCAATTGGATTTCAGCGTGGTTTGGTGTGGATGTCATTGGCAGCTGTTATTTTAAGATTTTGGCCATTCGCAGCCTGGGGTTGCAGAGACGACTTCTTGGTTACCTCACAAATGTCGAAGTTAAATATGGGTTGTTGCGTGCATGAATTAAATGTTTTTTTAAACATGGAATGGTACTTCAACAAGCAAGAAATAGTAACTTTCATGGAAATGTAGTGCAACCATGTCTGTGTGTCTAACATGCTTGCCTGCCTGCCTTCCGTGGCCTTTTCAGATAAACAAATGTGTTTTTTTATTTATTTTTATTTATTTTTTTGCTTCAGATTACTGTACAAGAGGGCTATTTGACTGCAGGACAACTGAACGGCTAGAGCTGGACAAACCGTGAGTAATTGATATTCTTTTGTGAATCTGTGGTATTTTGTATATATCGTCTCAAGTATTGGGAAATGTCTAGATTTTAGAGAGAAACAAACACATAAATAACATAAACTGGTATTTTAATCTTGGGTAGTGTTGGGCTATTTAAAGGAAGTGATCTGTTTTGGGTTTGAGATGTGTCACATGTGTCATCCCTTCAAAAACCTGTGAGATGTGGTCTTCAACCTGTGTGGGGGAAAACTTTGTCCCTGTTTGTACACCCTTATGCAAAGTTAGCTTCCATGTTGTAAAAAAATATCGCACCCCTCAGTATTTGACAGTTTTGAATTGGTGGTATTTTTTGGGTAGAATGACCATTCTTAAAGCCACACGAGAGTCAGATGTCACTGTCTTATGCTGTGTCACAGATTCCATATTATATACTGGCATTTTTTTTTCATAAACCACTCAAGATTTCTTGCTATAGACGATAACACGTGTTGGTCTGCAATTCTGCAACGGGGATAGTTTAGCCAATCTCTGTTTTAATGTTGGAGTTTATTGATACAAGTAACTGAAGGGCAGCCCAATTGTGGTAAATCGAGTGGGATTGCGCTTTGTATTGATATTCTTTATTGCTGCTTATAATTGTTCAGTGAGTTCAATTCTCTTTTCTATTGATAATGATAAATGCGGAAGTTCACACTTTGCTTTTGTATGTCCTATCTCTCCATGACAGCAAAAAAGAGCTTACCTGGAGCAGGAATAAAAAGAGACTATTGTAATTGATATTCGGTACGTACTCCTCATGCATATGAAAGATACCCAGCCTACCAAACCACCTCAAACTCATCACTGGGGTCTGCATCTCACTTAGAGGGAATGTGACCTATTCTTAAGATGTACCTTCCTTTAAATCTGTCTGTTATATTCTGTATTTGCTACTAAAACCTCAGATTGAACAGTGATGCTAGGTGGTGTAGTAATTACAGGCAGGAACCGGCTACCTCTAGAGACCTATGTTTTAAATCCATGTAAGGCAAGGGTGTGTCATGGTCCAGGTTTAACAGGTAACGTGAGAATTAAAACCTTTAGGGTCTGGATGGAGGTTTAATTGGTTCAACTAAACAATATAGAACATGGTTGGAGCAAAGACCATTTGGCTACCCCTGATCTAAGGTCACAAGGCTGGTGAGTTGGCAGCTATCCACGTTTCTAAAACCTCAACACAGCTTAGAGCAATTTGAAAGTCCCAGGACTGAATAGCAGTAAATGTGGTGTATTGGGGAATTGGTAAAGTTTAGTTGCCCAGCTCATAGGTCCTGTATATACTTTCCCTTGACAAAGGTATGTTAAACATCCCAAAATGTTGGGAAGTTGGCTCTTTTGAGCAAAACCATTATATTTTATAGAGATACATATTCACACAAAAATGAAGCAACCTAAGTTGAACTGTATAAGTACAGTGTGTGTGTATGTGTGTATGTATATGTGTGTGTGTATGTATATATATATATATATATATATATATATATATATATATATATATATATATATAATATATGAGATATATACACACACTTACTACTTTCTGGTGATTTGACCATTCTTAAAGCCACATGAGTTAATGCAGGCTTTGCAATCTGTGGGTTACAGATGTGTACAGTATGGGTATAATATCCATCCTACATCCTGACCCTAAAAGCTAGCATTTGGCATATCACCTTGCAGTGCCTAGTGGTTAGTTTGCAAGGCTCCCTGCTCATGCTGTTTTTCTATTATTCATGTGCAGATGGCAGCAACAGCAGTAGTTCTGGCAGTGGGGCTATAGCTGTATCCCAATGGCCTGGCTCACTGCTGAGGAATGTCAGTTGTGTGTGTGTGTGTGTGTGTGTGTGTGTGTGTGTTTTTTTTCAGAATGTTTTAAATTGGCTTATAAAAAAATGTAACTCCCTCCAAGTTTTATGAATTAAATGTAATATAATACTGCTTTGCGATGGAACATTTTGAACTTAATTAATTCTTAAAGATCCTGTACATGCTGTAATGGAAAAATGAAATACACACTACTCCCTGATGTCTTAATTATAAGATTCAATGGGCCAAAAGCAGTATTGTATGCTTGTGTGATGGAGAATGCATGATCAAATGCATCAAAAATCAACCATGGATTGCAGAGTTGGGGTCAATTCCGAATTGAATTGGAATTCATGGGTCAATTCCAGCTCCAATTCTGGAATTGGAATTGGAATTGAAAAAATATAAGAGTTACAGAATTGAAATTGACGTGTTGAAATGAGTGGAATTCATCAATTCCATTTCAATTCCTTTCAGTTCCATCCAAGTTTGTACAAATCAGGTGCATTAAATTACTGTAAAAAAAAAAAAAAAAAGAAATGCATTTCTTCTGCAGGTAGATTGTAGCAGGGTGGGGGGCTGCTGCCTGTTTTCTCACTGTCACGTCTCCACTACTGATGTTTTTTACGGGTTAAGCTACTATAGTATGTCCATTTCTTTTTTTCTTGCACCCACGTTATAGTCCACCCAGCAGCAACAGCACTCGTTTTATTTGCCACCTCTGTCCATTTCTTTTTTTTTTTTTTTTGCTGAAAACGTTATTCTGTTCAGTTTTGAAAATAACAATTCCTTATTATTCTCAACTTCATCTAACAGCACTTGTAAGCTGGGCTGCTAAAATGCTTACTTTTTGGGCCATCACCCCTCGTCTCTAAACACAAACCACATTCCCTTAGGAATTAATATCCTTTTATTTAAATGGTTTAATGTGTCACATGTGTTCTGACAGGTGTAATTACTAATGGTGGATATTATCTTTTTATTACTTACTATTTTTATTTAGGTTTATTTGTTTTAATGTTAAGCGCTTTGTGACGGTGGCCCACCTTGAAAGGCAGTATACAAAATAAAATGTGATCTTAACATGCTTAGAATGCATGGTAATAATTAGGCTTTAATTTCTGTATGTTAGTTACATATTTCTGAAAAGTTTAAAGCATTTACATTTATTTAAACTAATTTACTCATATTTCAATATTTTGAAATAGATGCTTTCCACAAACCATCTTTAAATAGGGCTATTTGAATAGCTTCTGCAATCTGAATTGAAATATTTTCAAATAATTTTTTCTGCAAAATATACTTTCTACAATTTGTTTTTAATTATTTTCCAAATAGTTAATTTCTGTAAAATGTATTTAATTATTTTCAAATAATTGTTACTTTTCACAAACTATATTTACAACTCATTGTCCCAGGTCTGTGTATACACATGTACATTGATAGATGTATATCATCATACTACTGTAAATATTTATTTCTATATTAAGAACAATTGCAATAAAAGAGGAAATATGTACATATCTTATGCATGCAAGTTATTTTATGTATCTACACAATTTGTATTATTTCATGAATTGGAATTGAAGGTAATATAATTGGAGTTGGAATTTAATATTTATGGGTGGAATTGGAATTGACCAGATTGAATTGAGGTGGAGGTGGAATTTGAATTTAATTGAAAAAAAGGATTTGACCCAAACTCTGATGGATTGATAATTTAATAAATGTAACATGTTATTGTGTGCAGTACCTGGTATTCTGTAAGGAACTTTCAACACTTGGCTTCAGCCACATTGTTGGTACAGTTTAAATAAATGAAAAGCCTGGGTTGGCGGTCTTGAATGACAACTACAAATTAATTTCCTCCTGCTGTACACTGTAATGGAGCACCGGTGGTGTCTTGCTTATGAATTAAGTACGAAACGACAGTATATTTGACACAACCCTCTCAATTCGCTTGAACACAATATGTCTTAGTAATGCAAATGAAAAAGTTTCATTAAAACACGTATGATTATTTTGTACAGGTTGTCTTTAAATAAAAAGATAAAGGTTTATCGCAGGATTATTTGACAGTGTAATTGGTTAATATGCATAGATGTTGAGGCTGGTTTGTGGATCAGCATACCTCCTGTTTATCTTCTATAGCAGGAACGAGTCGGTTTTTAAGGGGGTATGGATTTCCCAGCTTCTTTAGAAGATTTAAAATGGCAGAGTGGGCACTGGTCCTTGATATTTTATTAAATCTTGAGCAGCAGGTACAGAGATTGGCTTAACTAAATAGCTTCAGGGGATTTCAGCCTTTGAACTGAGCCAGGGCTTGTTTTAACAGCCAGCAAAAAGATGCTTCTTGCTATCTACTTAACCCTTCCCACATGGCATCCCAGTGCATGGACAACTATTCACACTGTGCATTGGAGAGCTTCCAGTCATAGCAAATTGAGTCCCTGCAAATGCATGCTACTTTTAAGGAGAGGGGGAAGGTGGTGGCAGGTGGATGAGGGGGTCATGATCTTCTTGTTAGTAGGGACACCTGTCAGAAAATGTGCTTTTCTTTTCAGCTTTACTATGTCAGGTTTTATTTAAACTGTGGTTGTGTTTACACTTTTTTGAAATGTGATATTCCTATGTCATTTTGAAGATATTTGTGCAAGACCATGTCCTGTCCCTGTGTATGTGGCTTGATGTTCAAGTCCTCATGTTAGATTGAACAGAAGGAGTTCAGTCTTATCTATTCAGTATTCCGGGACAAATGCACCACCACTCTGTCACAGTACTTTTGGTATACTTTTTTGTGTTTGCTGTTTTTCCAGTGAGGCTTATTAATTCATACATTAGAGCCACCAAAACAGGACATTTTGAAATGTTGAACTTAACCTGCCCTGCACCTGTTTTGGTTACTGGATGACGTGATGCCACAATGTTATGGTTATACATGTATATGTTGGCGTGCCAAAACATTTGTTTCTATAGTACTGCAGACAACAGAAATGCCTGCACAACATCATAGGGAATAGTTTGTGAGTGCAATCATGTCTTGAATATAAAAAAATATTAACAGGGGAATTGCGCAGTACCGAATACAAGAAAAGCAGCAAATGGGAATACAATTGTTTTGAAAGCAGTCAAGGTATTTTTTGGCTGTGTGACAAAGTGTCACTTCAAATTTATTCATTTTTTTTGTTTTTGCTTTTTTAAGCACCTTTTCTGTGCACAAGAATTTGAAGTAGCAAATTCCAGCAAGCGCAACCACCCCCCTCTGCATTTAACATCATAGAGTACAGTAAAGCTTACTTCCTGGTATGCGTAATTACAAAAAGCTTCAACACATTACCCTGCCCTCTTCACTAAAGTCCAGAGTTCCAACCACATGCTGACAACTGAGCCTCTCCCACAGGGATGTACTGTAGTTCAAATTAATTGTTGCAGGTGATGTATGTATTTTTCTTCCTTCATGTCATCTGTTGCACATACCCCTCTGTTGTGCTATTAAATAGGCAACTGTATAGTACAAAAAGGCAGGCAAAACTATTTCCAGACCCATATTGCCTGTTCTCATTTTCCAAATCCATGCAGGATGCTACTGTACACTACATTTTAACACTGTAGTTGTAAGGTGAGGAAGACCAAGGTGCCTTGAGGGCAGGATGCTCTGCTGCTTCCCCGTGAACTTCAAGGATAGCTTAATTTCATGTGCGACTCGTTCAAATCCCAGTAGTATTTTCCAAGCCTGCTTGGACTAGAAGACTACGTTTCTAATAAATCATGATATTTTTGATACTAGGTTTTGGCTGTCAAGCTTATTGCAATGTTGGTTCCTCTGTTTGATCAAGAATTGTTAGCCATGCCAAATCTGTGCTTATTTGGAACCATGTTTAGACTTGTTGAATTTGTAACCGGGTGCTTTGCCCTCAAGTAATCCACTCTTAACTTGCAGCACCTCCTAACTTACTGTAGTTGTATGATGTGTTGTTTGAGATGGTATGATCATCAAGTTAACCAGAATAGTATGACTGAGGTTAACCCATTGTAGTCGACGTAAGGTGATAATGTATTGTAATTATATATTATTATTATTATTATTTGTTTATTTAGCAGACACTTTTATCCAGAGACTAGGGTGTGTGACTTACAGAGACTAGGGTGTGTGAACTATGCATCAGAGTCACTTACAACAACGTCTCGCCTGAAAGACGGAGCACAAGGAGGTTTAAGTGACTTGCTCAGGGTCACACAGTGAGTTGGTGAGTGAGCCGGGGACCTCCTGGTTACAAGGCCTTTTCTTTAACCACTGGACCATACAGCCTCCTATGGGGGTAGAAGGTGATCTTAATCGCACGCAGATTCAGTGAGTCAGACCTGAGGTGAGCAGAGGAAATCCAGTAAATGATGCCGATACCCAAAAAAAACCAAAACCCTTTACTTAAAACATTTACACAGAAACAGTGGACAGGCTTGACTATCGATAGTGCTCAAATGATACAATGCGTTGATGGATCGATGCATACCTTTAGTGCTAATTGTAGCATTAGAAAAGTCGAGGGCGCTAAATCGTTGTCCTGCCAGAGATCTGAAAACCTGACTTGCATTTTATTTTAATTAATTGGCAACAGAAAATCAATGACTGCCATACAACAGACGTTTCAATTAATTATCTGATTTTATTGGCATGGAAGAGAAGGGGAGTGTAAATGAACAATATGCTAACAAATCGGTATTTTAATAGTACAATTCTGTAATTTTAAGAGGACTTAAAATATGTACAATATGCGTAAAAGGTTTAGTATAAAACAAAAAAAGGGATCCTGTTACTGAATGATCTATAGTACACTCAGTAGGTTGTTCTAAAAAAAAAATAATAATAAAGTTCCTTAGCAAGTTTCCTTTATACAAACCATCATTAACATAATATAAAGGCAATTTTACTTTCACACAGTTAAATGGTTCTGTATGTTTTACAAAGTGGAATTAATGGCTGTTTGTTACAGATGCTTTTTTTTTCTTCTTTTTTTAATGGGATCTTTTTTACTTTTACTTTGAATGTTTGTTTGTTTTCCCATTGAATAGTCGACTGGAAAGCTAGTGCCGCAGAATAGATGGTAAATAAACAAAGAAGTATTTTAAAATGTTTAGACAACGTGTCAAATACTAAAATGTAGTTTAACTGCAGCTGCTGTCTTTCAAACAAGATCACAAACTTCAGATGCTGAATTGTGTACCATTTGTGACTTGTGAACCCTGTATAGTACTGCTTCAATCATAGTTGCGGTATTGCACCACTCAGTACAGTATATTCTGAGTGGTTAAGGGAGTTTATTCAGACACAAATTCCCTCCGGCAACTTTGTTGACCCTGGTTAGTTTGCCAGATAATAATTCATGGGTGATTTGGTAAAGTGGTTTTAGGATCTAGTGGGGGTCATTTAATTTGAATGAACCAGAAAATGCAAACATAGAAACGAAATATATTCCCATGTGCCAAAAAATTGTGTGTTTATTATTGATTTGCATAGAGTGTGGTCATACTTTTTTTTTTTTTAAATATAAATACTGCACTCTAAAGCATACATTTTGCAGTAGTATTCTAATGAAAAATCTTAATTATAAATCTTAATATAATTGTGTCCAATTATAATCCCCCCCCCCCCCCCCCCCCAATTTGGAATGCCCAATCGCTTTTATCCTCACCGCAGCAATTCCCCACATGGTTCAGGAGACCCGAGTGGATGTCCTCTGACGAGCCAAGCGAGCTGCTTTTTTCACCCAGGAACTCAAGAGCGGATGTCAGTGAGCTACTGACCTCTGGAGGACAAAGGCCAGCCCTGCAGGTGTCCGCTCTGAGCTCACTGGGCATTTGGCCAGCAGGGTTCGCTGTAGAGCGATGAGGAGAAACAGTCCCTGACCGGTTTTAACTCCCTAACCCATGTGAGCACCAAAGCCAATGCGACGCTCCCTTGGGAGTCCCCAGCGAAGACCGACCTACTTCACACAGCCAGGTCGTGAACCTGCACTGTATGACTCGCCCTGCGCACCGTGCGGCCGCACTTCTACCAGGTGAGCCACTCGGGGACCCCAGTAATTAATTATTTTGAAATAAAGTGTTGGCTTAGCCATGCATTCACAGAGGTATTGCATGTGTATCCATTAAGCATAACCATAATGATCTTTTGGTGAGAGCTACTCTGCTGTTGTAGTTTAGTCTCCATCCCTGTCTTTGCCTTGAAGTCTGTGACAGCTAGTAAACCTACCCAATAATGACACTTGAAATGTGGACACTAAAAGTTCTAGTTTGATTTGTGACAGAACTGTTCCTGCATGTTATTTTCTGTATAGAAGTCAGAGGTGCGAGGTAATGTACAGGAAACTAATGTACAGTTTGACTTGTATTGTTGTCTGGATACCAGCTGAAGCACCACTATTGTTTCTGGTAAACTGTTCGCTCACTTTGTCACAAAGCACCTGTTCTGACAGCTGTTTGTTTTCTTTTTCATTGCAGATTCTGTTTTCTCTAAGGGGCATATGATTTGTTACCAGGTGGTGTTGCCATTACAATACATCTCAGTATAATTTTGTAGGGGGGGGCAGGTGTTCAGTTGGCACACAAAGGAAACTAGACAAGTTGGTTCTGAAGCAATTTATTTTATAAATGTACATACAGCTGTTTTAATGGTTAAAACAAAAACTGAAACAAAAGAAAGTCAAAACACAGAACATGCAACAGAATACAGCACAGAACAGGTCATTTTTATTACAGACTTAACTATCACAAAATTGCAACTGTGACTGATAACAGTGGACAGTAATGACTAGTCTGAAAAGTAACTACTTTTTAAATGGGGGCCCAATGATTGAATAGTTATGGAGGAAATTGGAAAAAACCTTGCAGCTGTTTCAACACTGTCTTCCAGCATTTTTTGGAATTGGTGCGCACTAGCAGTCATACATTGCAAAACTCGTGTGTGCTCCATAGTGTATCTCGTGCAAATGTCTCCTGAGGGTGGCTCATTGCCTTGACTTTCACATTTTTTTTATTGCCGTCATTGTCTTCAGTTTCCCTTGTTCAGCAATGTGAAAACAGACTTATCTACTGTAGTGTGGTAAACTTGCATGTAAAATCGCATCTCAGTACTGCTGAGGTTGTTTCAGGCAGCCCTGACTTCAGACTGACTCATGTCTCAGTAACATGTTACGTTGCTTCCTTAAATGACTAAAGAAGGAAATGGATGTTGTGCATTGATTGGTCGGGTTCTTGGGCTATTTTGCGGGATGATTCAGTTGTGAGGTGTGCTGGGGAAAAGCTGCCCCGTAAACCAGAGCCAACGTACCCTCTCAGTGCTGAAGGCACCATTACGGTCCAGCGTTGCTTTTTCAGCTGCTCGCTTCAGGCTTGGCAAGATTATACACACATGTACTTCCTTCCCTGAAGCAGACAAGGGCTGCAGATTCAAACGTAGCGTTTCAAGGAATGACTGTACATGTAGGTATTTGATGGTTACAGAATGCAAAACTCACACCCCCTCATGCCAGGTGTGTGTGTGTGTGTGTTTGTTTTTTGTTTTTCTTTTTTTTTTTTTTTTTAATTTCTTTCTTCTTTGTCTATTTCATTACCAGCACAGTCACCACACATTCCGGGAAGTTGACAGGCCTGTAGTGTACTGTACTGTACTTTACTGTAAGTCTGCCTTGGGTGTTTATAGTTGTCTTAGTATCAGGGATAAATATGTACATCAACAGAACAAATACATATGTGTGTCACCTGCACTGTGTATTTTTACCTACAGTATATCTTGAATAACTAATCCAATTTTGGTAGACGGCGCTAATTTTTTACCACGGTTTTTCTCCCTAAGTCTATGCCCAATTATTATCTGTATCTTCGGCTCACTTCTGCTTCACAGGTGCTAATTAATGTTTTATTTAATCCCTTAGTGTTTTTGCATTTAATTGTTATTGCTGATTTTCAGATATTCAAGGCTAGTACAAAGTATAAAAAATGACCAAGTCGATGTTATGTAAACACATTGCTGATAGTTTATGGTCCAATATTGTTGGAATTTGGGTGTGGGTGTGTTTCTTCATACTTATGAAGATTGCGTTTCGGGGGTTGTCCTGTGGTCCCTGAGGCACCAAAAGGTTACGGAGCGTTTGTGTGGACCATAGATTACCAAAGTTTTTGCAACAAGTCTTGCAACAGATAGCTGGCACAGAATCACAAAGCTTTGTTTACCCTTGCATGTTAAAACAATCTTTATTGTAATTGGCACAGTCATTTCTTAAATTTTCTATTGGGGGTAGTGAAGTGTGTGATTTTGAATATAACCTGTAGACACCTTACGACAGTGACAAGCTATAGATGCCGGTAGTATACATCACTGACGATAAGCAGGGGAATCAGTAGAATCGGATCCTTCTGTGTCTCATCACCTTGGCCCTCACCTTTCACCCACCTTGCAACCACTTTCCCTATGACTTGAGTTTTTGTGTTTTTTTTTGTAAACTGATATTAATACCTCTGGCACTGGAGGCACAAATTCCTGTTTGTTCCTTTCATTTACAAGGCACCTTGCCGCTTGCTACTAGGCCCCCTCTTTTATAGTATGCATCCTGCAGATCAATAGGAAATCACGGAGCTGACATGGTGAAAACCAAAGGTTTATAAATATTGAATAGGTGGCTCTTTGGCATCATTTTTCATTCCCTCAAGAAATAATGGGAATGCTGATTTAAAAATTAGGCAGGAAGTGCATTGTATATGGGATCACATACATTTTGGATGAACTTAAAAAAGGAGGGGAGAGGGGGGAGGGAGGTGAAGCATTTGTTTGAAATGTCAGTCCTCTGCTACTGTAATGCTGCAATTAGAGTTACTCACTTTTAACACTCCTTATTTATTCATTCATTTTTTTATTTTAATAAAATGCAAGAAAATCATTAAGATTTTGTATTGATGTCCAAAGCAGCACTGACAATGCAAAGCATTTGGAACACTGAATTAATTTCAGAACTGCCAATGGACAGCTTAATAACAATATGACTAAATATAAAGAGAAATTAGAAGGAATGACTGCATAAAATACCTGGTGATTTTTGGGAGACAGGCGTATATACAGTATTGTCACACTTTTTTTTTTTTTTTTTTTTTAAGATTTACTGTATCTGTAATAACAGCTTATCCAATTGTGATGAAACTTGAAAACAGAATCTGCATAGGGAGACAACCTGTCTCGTATGTCACACTTGTATATTGTAAAGCTCTAAAGCCTGTGATCGAAGAGGCTAGTTAGTCAATATTTAGCACCAGTTAAAGTATCCTAATATGGAGGTGTTTGTCAATGTCAGACCTACATTTTATTTCACTGAATTTTTTATAAATATTCTACAAGTTAGGTAAAGTGTGTCCTATATGGCCTTTGCCACGTGAGTAAGTTAGTTGGTTGTTTACAGTTTATTATTATTATTATTAATAATAATAATAATAATAATAATAATAATAATAATATTTATTAGCAGACGCCCTTAACAGTATGCTGACACTGTTTTGCTGCTAACTCCCTCAGTATACCTGTCCTCCACTCCAACCACAAGACAAACACGCACGCACACAGATATCCTGTAATTTCAGCTTCTCTTCCCCCATCTTTCAGATGGCTTGTCTGAGTCTTTTATTATTTATTTATTTATTTATTTATTTTTTCTCGTTCTGGTGTCGTTCGATAGTTGAGGGAGTGCGTGACAGGCGACATTGCTACGAAAATGAGTTTGACTGCAGAGTAATTAGGTTAAATGTCTGAGAAGGTGAGCGCTGTGCCTTTTCAAGGAAGGTACACCAAATTATAATGATGGTGACAGAATGAGATGTGAGAAACACTTTAATGGCTAAACTGATTTGTTTTCTCCTGCTAGAGAGGACATTATCTTTCTTTTAGAGCGCATGTAGGTACTGTGGCCGTAAGTAGAGTACATTCCTCATTTACTTTTCATTGAGTTGCAGAATCCCTTTGCAGGAGACATTAAGCTTTTTTTATATATATAAATAAGAACTATGCTGTTATTTATTTTCTATATATCCACCCCCTTTTATTAAAGCATCAAAAAGGGAATCTTATCAGCTAAAGCCTGGTTTGGAGCAAGGCTTTAATTTAACTGTTTATTTGCTGCTCAGTGTACTACTTGCCTCCTTGCATTCCTCCTGTCTCATCAAATCCCCGGGAGAGAGTCAAATCGCTTGATTTTCTTGTACATCATCCTGGCTGCTGCTTGATTGACAGACCCCCGGGAACATTTGTGACATAAAAAGGGCAGCAAGCTTGATTTGCGAGTCAAAGAATACAACCTGTTCTCCTTCCTGCTTTTGCAAAGCGGCAAGCGCAGTAGCAGCAGTAGCAGCAGCAGCAACAGCAGCTTGCGAGCAGGAGCAGCGGCATCACTGGCATTAGCAAGCACCAGCTTCAGCATCAGCAGCTCATTGTGCGTTGAATGATCCTTGGGCTGGTTGCTTCCTCTTGAAGGGGGAAGAGCCCGAGGTGGGAAGGACTTTGGGAGTGGCTGGATGATGTTGGTTGCTGGGAACGGGTGGAGGAAATTTCTGAGGGGAAAAACAGGTTGAATGAATGGAATACAGCTACAGGAAGAAAAAGAAGTGAGGGGAGGTTTGTATATGGCTGGGGAGCATCCAGAAGTAGTACTACTGTTTTTGTTGGTACGAAACTACTTGCATGTTATCCTAAGATAAATTCAGTTAAGATTCCGGGAAGCACCAGATGTTGTGTGTAGCGTGTCCCAGGACTTTTGGCCTTGATTTCAGTGTGGCACAAAAGGGCCTTATGGTGGGCTAGTGAATGTGTTTTGGTTAGCAAAAGAAGCAGCTGTGGCAGAGGGCGTGCTTTCCATTTCCTGGGAACAGGATTGACCCTGATGAGCAAGTCAATGTGCGGCTGTGGTTGCAGCATAATTTCGTCCCTGATGAAGAGGCTGGGTCGCTCCACCTGTTGCTCGGATCTGCTGTCCTGCAGCCATACAGCAGAGCATTTGCAGAGGCTTGCCGGTGGATGCTCCAAGCAGCCAAAGGTAAAGAAACCGAAATGCATTTCTGCCAATCACTTGGCTATTGAACAGCACTCTAAGTCTTAACTTAATTTTTTTTTGTTTAGTTGAAACTAATAAGAAAGCACTTACAGCAAGTAAAAAAATAAATAAAAATAAAAAATTATAAAAAAACATGACCACTTTTGCCTGACCTTGCAGTAGCTATCCAATATCATTTTGCCATCATTAGGCTGTGTAGCAATGGAAATGCACTGCAGTAATTGATTTTGTAATGGGATCAGGTGATTTACTGGCTGTCCTGACAACTAGAGGCTTGCTTTGGTGAGCACTCTTAATGGATGCTGCTGCACACTGAAAAAAGATTCTTCAGTCTTTCTGTGAGCACAATATATTGTACACTGCAAGTTGACAATTGCTGGGAGTGAATTGACTTGAGATTAGTTTCTGTAGGGGTCACCAGCCCAAGATTAGGGGCCGTCAAATTCTAAGTGTGGAATTCTGCTTGATGATTGCTTGCTAAATGGGTTTGTTTGTGAGCTGCATGTCATTTTTAGAGAACGTCCGTTTCCTCCCAAAGAATTAACCTGTACCTGTCTCAAACAGTACATAGTGCAAGTGTTTTATTACAACCATTTTGGCAATGAGTGTCAAAGGGCAATAAAAGCTTATTCTTTAAGTGCCTGCTCGGCCCTTTTCTATGAGCGGTTATAGAGCTCAGTCTACTGTGAAATGCAAGACCTCAACAGTACAATACCTGCAAGATGTGCAAAAATAAATGAACAAATCCCAGTACAATACATGCCATTCTTGTGGCCAATTTAAACTTTTTTGAAAGGTCAATGTGCAGCCGCACATATTTTGGTAACAGTGATTGTGTAAGAGATTGACTCCTAACCATATGCCTGATTTGATACAGTATGTCCTATAACAGTCTTGAGCCAGGTTTCCTGACATGTGGTTGTGGTATTTTAAAAGATTCTGTCTCTAGGAGGATTAGGAGTAGAAGGCTTGAGTGTATGGAAATATATATGGTTTTAAAGAGGTTTTTTGTAACCGTAGAACAATGTGGCTGTATTTTGATTTATAATCCCTTGGTTTGTTTCCTCTTCCATGGAAGTCTGCATGCCACTTAGACAAACAAGTAAACTTTGTCTAAAGTACTTTCATTAGTATGTGGTTAGGTGACACCTACAAGATTTACCATTACAGCACATGATGCAGAGAAATATTGTGTGTTTGTTTTAGGGTAGATTTTCAATGGTACTGAACAAGGGAATGAACATTGATTTTGAAATTTAAAAACAAAACAGAACCGCAGAATGCAGCTTTTTTAGGGCTACTGATTTTTTAAAAAGAAAATACCACTTTGTATGAATTTCAAAAAGACGTGTTGACTGACTCGTTGCTACACAGGTTCACTGCTGTGCATCACCCGATTTGTAATTTTATATAGCATCCCTTTTAATGTAAACACATAATGGATCCTCCCAATTGTTTCTTTACTAATTCTGCCTTATTTGCTAAATTTAACAAGAGGTGTGCCTCTCAACAAAATGTCTTTTATTAAACAAACGGTGTGTAGTGTAGTGACTACATCCTTTACACAGTAATTTTTAAAGTGATCAATTTTCTTTATGTAATGTATAGCTAGAAAAAGATGTATTTAAATGCAGGTAGAGTGGAAAGAAATAAACTAAACAATAATTAAAAGCCCTGCCTTACCTTAGATCTAAGTTTCTCAGCAATGAAGAATGCAGTGCTTTGCCATTTTGTTGATGTCATTTTTGCTTTCTTGTTCTCTACGTATTTACGACTGGCAATATGTCTCGTACATGTGTAGCCCACCATCCTCATGTAGATAATCGGAAAATGTTTTAGCTCTGTCTTTTTGCTGAAACATTCCATTTTGTTTTCTTCATTGGTGCAGCCGTCATGTTGTTTCAACAGAGTAGACGTGTGAGTGAAGTCACGTGATGAATTAACTCAACTTGGCTGTGTGTAATGCAAACAAAAACGTCAGAACTAGAGTTGCAAGGAGAAAAACACAACAGTGCAAAATTCCATTCCCAAAATGCAGAATTCTGTTCACAATGCAGCAGAATTGTAGCTTAACCAAGTGATGTTTACACTGACTTTTTGTTCCAAAGACAAGAAGATTTTTTTTTAGTGTTTTGTTCATTGAAGGAAAATGGCAGCGTTATGTGTTGTGAGCTGAAGACCGCAAGTCGAATACTGCAGCACACCAATGGAAAGAGTTTACTGCGCTTCATGTCTGTTTTGTTAGAGGTGGTTGTTCTAGCCAAGGACTAGGAGTCAGGAGGTGTATCCTTCAGATACACTATTCTGTTTACATTATGCCCCCGGAGATTTTTTTATTTTTTTATTTAGTGCCTGAAAATTAATTGGAAGAACACAATGCTGCTATAAGTTACAAGGCTTTTCCTAGTTTTAAGACCCAGATTTCCTAGTGACATTCTGTACTGTGATTCCGTTGTCTCAATCTGGGAATAGATGACATACCTCAAATGTATCATGATATTTTAGCTATTAAAAATGAGATATATATATATATATATATATATATATATATATATATATATATACACACACACTACCGGTCAAGAGTTTTAGAACACCTCCATTTTTCCAGTTTTTACACAGTTTAATGTCTCAATGTACTCTGAAATTAAAGCATAGAACAAATAAACAATTGGAGATAAAAAAGAAATCATGGAATCGTTTTGTTTAACAAAATTTAATCTAAATTTTTGACTCATCAAAGTAGCCACCTTTTTGCAGATATAACAGCCGAACACACTCGTGGCATTCTTTCTACAATGGAAATCAAATATTGTTCGGAAAGTTCTTCCCATCCCAAACCAGCTCAATGGGGTTTAAGTCTGGAGACCTGTGCTGGCCATTCCATGATTTGAAGCCTACCGTCTTGTTCTTTTCTTCTAAGGTAGTTCTGACATAGCCTGGAGGTATGTTTTGGGTCATTATCTTGCTGTAGGATGAACCCCTGACCAACTAGGCGTATACCAGAGGGTATTGCATGGCGCTGCAAAATGCTGTGGTAGCAGTTTTGGTTCAGGGTGCCACTCACTCTGTGCAAGTCGCCAACTCTGGATCCAGCAAAAGAGCCCCAGACCATCACGCTTCCTCCTCCATGTTTGACAGTTGGTGTCACACACCGAGGAACCATCCTTTCGCCTACTCGACGGCGTACAAAAACCCTGCGTGATGAACCGAAGATTTCAAATTTTGATTCATCGGTCCATAAGACCTTCTTCCAGTCTTCAGTAGTCCACTGGCGGTGCTTCATGGCCCAGGCAAGCCTCTTTTTCTTATTTTGCCATCTTAGCAATGGCTTTCTTACTGCCACTGGACCTGTCAAACCTGCAGCTCGAAGTCTTCTCTTCACAGTTGAAACCGAGACTTGCTTACTTCGACCAGTGTTAAGCTGTTGTCCTGTGAGCCGCCTATCACGCAAGCTGTTGACTCTCAGAAACTTGTCTTCTGATTCTGTTGTGGCTTTGGGTCTGCCAGACCTCTTCCTGTCAGAGTTTCCTCCAGTTTCCAAGTGCCTTTTGATGGTGTAGGAAACTGTACTCACTGACACCTTGGCTTTCTTTGCAATTTCTCTTAAGGAAAGACCTACACTTTTAAGGGTTATAATGGTCTGTCTGTCTTCCTTTGTTAATTGCCTTTTTCTCGCCATTATGAGAGCAATATACTACTTCCTGCAGTACAATACTGTCCAAATAATGCTTAAGAGGGTGTAGTAACACAGTCTGTTCCAACACTGCTTTTATACAGACAGAGGGTTTGTAAGTAATCAACAAAAGTTGGGACACCTGTAGGAATTGTTAGCATCAAATTTCAAGGCTTAATTTACTTCCATTGCTGCAGAACAGCTGTAAGTTGTTAACCCATTACTTGTTCCCTGAAAAAGGCCTTTTTGTATAACTCTGAAATGTACATTATTTTTCAGTTTTTGGTAACCTAAACTTTTTTTTTTAACCTCTGGCAGTTTACCGCTTACCTTTGTACCATTTCAGGTTATTCACTGGACTTGAACTGCTTAAATTTCAATAAAAACTGGAAAAATGGGGGTGTTCTAAAACTTTTGACCGGTAGTTTGTGTGTGTGTGTATGTATATGTATGTATGTGTATATATATATATATATATATATATATATATATATATATATATATATATATATATATATATATATATATATATATATAAAAAATAAAAATACATATATAAATAAATAAATAAAAATACATATATAAATAAAAATACATATATAAAAAATACATATATTTTATCATAGTAAGTTCGCCATGGATTTATTAAGTACATTTATTAACATACAACAGAAACGTTGGGCAAGTAAATATTGTTTAATATTCAATATTAAAAGTAAGTGATTTTTTTTTTTTTATAAAGTTAGTCGTTGCCAATTTAGTTTTTATTGTTTTCTCCCCAATTTGAAATGCACAATTATTTTTAGGCTCAGCTCACCGCTACCACCCCTGCGCTGACTCGGGAGGGGCGAAGATGAACACACGCTGTCCTCTGAAGCGTGTGCCGTTAGCCGTCCGCTTCTTTACACTCTGCAGACTCACCATGCATCCGCCTCAGAGCTACAGCGTCGGAGGACAATGCAGCTCAGGGCAGCTTACAGGCAAGCCCGCAGGCGCCCGGCCAGACTACAGGGGTCGCTGGTGCGCGGTGAGTCGAGGACACCCTGGCCGACCTAACCCTCCCCTCCTTCGGGCGACGCTCAGCCATTTGAGCGCCGCCCCCTGGGAGCTCCCGTCCACGGTCGGCTGTGGAATAACCTGGACTCGAACCGGCGACGTCCAGGCTATAGAGCGCATCCTGCACCCTAGCGAGTGCTTTTACTGGATGCGCCACTCGGGAGCCCCCAGTGATTTTTTAATATAGCTAGTGTAACGTGGCTCACCAGGGCAAGTGACAGCGAAACAACAAAAGGCACTTGGGACCTCATTCACAGAATTACCGCGTGGCAGGGGGACGCCACACTGCACGCAAAAATGAAGCAGTGGTTACTCTATACACCAAGCTAATTATATGCACAAATAAGCAAGCTAAATGATTCATTTGCAAGTTGTCACATCACGTGGAATTATGCACAAGGTTTACACACACTTTATTATAGTGTGTGTGTGTGTGTGTGTGTGTGTCTATATATATATATATATATATATATATATATATATATATATATATATATATATATATATAATATATATATATATATAATATATATATATATAAATTTACAATCATCCTCCACCAATGGCAGCAATCCAACCAAGCGAACAAGACAAATGATAGTCAAACAACAAAAATTTAATAAAAAGCATACACCATTGAAACACATTTTCCTTAAATACGTTATTTTTTGCAGTTCAGTATCTACCCAGTTTAATTCACTGTTCCTGAATTATCAAAATGAAAATTATATTTAAGATTCTTTAATATTGACTTAATTTACATTATTCTTAAATTCACTTGCAATTTGAACCTTAACACCCATGTTATTGTCTTTTTTTTTATCGCAGGTAATATCCATGTGTTATATATAGAATAATAGATGGGCTTCGGTGAGTTGAAGGAAGATAATTACATCTCTGCTTTCTGTGACGGTCTCGTAGTTTGATGTCACACATTCCCTAGATGTAATTATTTTCTTGTAATTCACTGAAGCCCATCTATTATATATAGGGTGCTCGAAAGAAAGTAAGTATGGTTCTGAGTTTGTTGCAATGACAGCGACCAAGGAGGACAGAGTGAGGAATATGAAGTTTACAGACCAGGAGCTAAATGTATTAGCAGAAGCAGCGGTGGGGAATTATGAAAGGCTTTTATGGTGCTGAATCAGCGAGAATATTAACTTCAATGAAACATTAAGGACAAAATAAATGCGCTCCGTAGGAGGGCGGGGGTCTTGTACCAAATCACAGCGTCCTGCGAGACAGTCACAGAGGAGAAAGTAATTGTTAATGGAACATTTATGTTTAACTCTGCAAATGAAATGAATATTTGTTTGTTCAACTCTCCCTCCGATTTATTTTGTAATAGTGCTCTCTCGCTATAACGCAGGTCTCAGGGAACACACAATATCAGCGTTATAACTGAAGAGCGTTATAAACGGGGGAGGGGGTGGGGCGGCGCCGTGGGACACAACACAAATCTGACTAAAATACAAAATAAAATAACTCCCTCTCTATAATGCACACATAGTGAAGCAAAAAATGTAACTTTCCATGAATTAACAATGCATAAAGCAAGTAAATACATTAGGAAAGAACCACGTAATAGGCCTAATATTTATTTAGTTATAAAATGAATGCTGAGTAAAATTATAAGATGTTATATAATGCCAGCGCAGCTTTTCTTCAGGTACTGTATCAAAAGGGAGAGACCGAAACGGAAGTTAGACTGAGAGGTTGTTAATAGTTTGAACAACACTGCTACTGTATAACATTCTCTGTCCCAAATAGCACCATGAATGAAAAAAACATACAATAATTGGGTCAGTTTACAACGAGATAGTGTGCTGCGCTTTGTCAAAATGTGCAATGCAAGATGCACGGCACTGGTTTATAACAGACTCAAATGTCGTTCCACAAAGTCATTTTATGGTGATAGTGTGTAAGGTTACATCGTTGTTTTCAATGAAACTTATGTTTTAAAAGTGGGTAAATGCTTTAACGCTAACCTAATTGTTCTGCTATCAGCTTCCGATTGTGACAGTGAAATGTCAAAAGTAGACATATGTATCAAAGTTTTAAATAACGTGTTTACACAGATAACCACGAATAAACTAAAATAAAAGTGAGTAGCATCTCGCTTTCATCTTGGCAAATTTGTCAACACCAGCCTGTGTTTTTGCTTTGTCGGGTTGTCTCGCAATAACCAAAAGATCGCTCAACCTCTCATCCACAGTAGCTGTACATAGGTATTTTTTTAACCTTTTGATGCACGAAAATAACCTTGTATTTGCCGAATTAATAGCAACATTTGCATATGGCAAAATGTGTTGGAAAAATAAACCCATTCATTTTCATCACGTATAAAAAGCATAATACTGTAGCGATCTCGGTTAACGCAGGTAGGCGCGTCACACAGGACCAGACAATCCAGACACAGGCGGAGGGCGGGTGCGAACCCGGGACCTCTCGCACTACCGCTGTACAAAAGAGCCGGCTCCTTTGCAAGGAGTGTATATCGGGCTTATGTCTTCGGGTTTGATTTAAGTCATCTACCAGCCCTGCTGCTGCCTTCCACCATGCACACTACAATACTTTCAGTTCGAGTTTGTGCACAAGATAAGGGTTGACCAAAAAAAGGAATGATATAATTTATTTGTGACCGATATTTTTATTGTCATTAAAAAATACTGATTACAACAATACCGGTAGGGATGGGGAATTTTAAATGTAAAGAAGTGGTTAAAAGTTGAATAATATGCTGGACGTATATAACCGGTCACGTGACAAATTTCACCAAACGCATATTTTTTTTATGTATTCATTTTAGTAACCATATACAGCAGTCCGTTGTGTATCTGAATACTGTGGTGCCACAGTAAGGGTGGATATTCTAAAAAAAGGAAGGGGGTTGGCAATTTCCTCCAATTAGTTTTTCTAAGTGGTGCAGCTAAAAGATTGACACTGGGGCCGGTTTTATTCTCGTCTATCTGGTGCTTTATTGGTACACTGTGTGTTCATGCTGTAGTGGGCGTGGTATGCCTCAATCCACATTGTGTAAGAAAAGTGTTTTTTTTCTGACCATTTGTTATATATTTAAGAAAATTGCATCTATAAACAAAGGAACGCGGCAAAGCCACGTTTGGAATTATTTTGAAGCACCGGACGAAAAAACCGTGCTATGTAAATAATTATGCCAAACAAAATTGCCTTACCACAAAAACACAAGTTCAATGCTTCATCATTTGAAATGAAAACATTCAGAATTACTGTGGATGGAGTTACTGAATGCAGTAAAAAGCAAACATGCAGAATGCTCTAGATGGAGACTGTGAATACGTATAAAACCATTTTAAAAGGACTTAATTTTTTTCTTTAAGTATTAATTCAGAGAACGCATAAGTGTAAATTAATTATGTATTGGCTTTAATTTACCACTACGCTTTTATGCAAATCATTTGTTTAAAAAAATTAATACATTTTTAATTTGTCAACAGAAGGGATATTTAAAAAACAAAAATGATTTCCCTTTTGTGGCACCGATCCCTGAACAGTAGCGTTAATATAACAATGTATTGGCATCTGTGCATTTGATAGATCTCAATAACGCAGTACAAATACAAAGAGAGACATTTACTAAGATAAAAATAATACAAATGCTTTTAAAGACCAAATTCCCATTATATTGATTGATTGATTGATTACATAAGATCGTTACCTTTATTAAACATGTGCACGGATGAATCTACGTGTTTTTTTTTTTTTATAATCTTTTTTTATAAATTAACTGATCAAAAATTTTGAATCGAGTGACAGCCCTAATTTCAATATATACTTTGGTGTGTACATGTTTGATTGTGTGTTTTTTTTTTTTTTTTTTTAACTTTGTAGTTAAGTCTTTGCGATTTGTTAAAATGTTATTTGCTTATTTAGGTGTTCTTTGCTTGGAACATACTATCCAGAGCTGTCAGTATACCTCAGAATGTAATATAAAGAGTGTGTGTGTCTGTAGATCTGGTTTAAACACCGACAGCTGAATAGCATTTAAACGTTCATATACATGTACCAAAAGCACATCCCTAAATACCGGTATATCGCCCAACCCATCTTGGAAGAATGTCTTTAATCATGTATTCACACCTCAACGTGCTAAACTAGAATAGTTCTTGAGTTGTATGCTCTTGTTTACCACTTTTGAATGACTGTATAAAAAAGCTACAGCTCGCAGCAACACTACTGCACTCATTCTCCAAGGAACTAGACATGACATGATAATCTTAATCTCAGTGGTCATGCCCACAAGATCTCAGGTATAGTGTGAACCATTTTTTAAATATATTTATTTTATTCTTACATTACAGCCGTTAGACTGCCAGCTTTAAACACGAGCTGTCGTGCACAATTCTAAATTTCTAAAATGTGATGTTTTATAGCTTACTGCACTTCTAATGCTGTAAGTGGTAACAGAGCAGAAACACTGAATGTATAAGTGTATGATTCATTTCCAAACTTGAAAGAGAGACACACACACACACACAGACTTTCTTTTGAGCAGGACTCAGTCTATGACGGTAGAAGGTAAATTATGTTGCTGCTGGTCTAGATTTAAAAGATACCCCATGTCATGGCTAAGGGAGTAAAATAATAATGATCCACTTCAAGGCTAGGCAGGGTAGAACTAAAATAATAAATAAAATTGATCAAACATCTTGTACAGTCTTCTGCTTTACAGTTTCTCTTAAATGTAGAGCTGGGTACCGTAAATGCAGTACATGCGATTAACAATTAAGAAATCCACGAAGAGCTTTTAAAGTTTTCGGTTCTTAAGCCGTTTACTAATTGTTTATCAAGTGAAACATTATTCATTGTGCCGAAATGTAATCTACACACAAACTAATTTTGTAGGCTTCAGTCCAGAGAAGTCATCTACTGTACTTTTGAAGATCATGACCATGGAATGTGCCTGTTTGCTGTACATCATTAAAGCAGTGGCTTCTTCACTGCACTGAAGTAGAGATATTGGCAATTAATAATGCAGTAGTGTTGCACGGGTGTATTATCCATGTAGGAGATGTAGGTCGTTTCAGATGTTAGGTTATGTATACCTAATCTCTCTTGGGATTCGGCAAGACTGATTTTTAAGCTTTCTTTTTGGTATAGCTTATTACATTACCTTATTAGTTTTACTAGCATAATATGAACATTATACAGTACATTGCTGCTGACATTTATTTATTTATTTATTAAACCATTGCTCTTCAGATGAAAGCTGCTTCAGCTAAAAAAAAAATAAATAAATATGGACAGTAATTTTCTCATGTTAATGGTCAACTTATGGAGCTTGCAAAATCAGATTGCTTAAATCTGTGTTTCTAATATTCTTTGGTAATGCCGGAGGAACAGTACGGGTGTGTGGCTTAGATTCTGGCTGAGGAGCCACCCTGATTTCAGAGTTCTGAGTCTTGCACACTTTGCCACTGTAGCTCACCTCTCTTTGCTTCAACTAATATGGGTGTCATATATTGTGGTTTTGCCACTGATGATTTGACCATTGGAGGTAGTGAATATTTACAGGGTTATACAGTATACTTAATGTGTAATGGGGGGCGACGAGTCAATATTCTTTTCCTGCACTATTCTCACTGAAAAACAAATACATAAATTAATACGTAAACACATTGCCATAAGATTTACAGTTTGTATTTTATTTTAAAATAATAAATTACTTTACAGATCTCATATATAAGCATTTCATTTCTATCATTATAAACATATTTGGCAAGCTTCATGTTTTAATAGTTTCACAGATCGATGGATTGTGCATGTCCAATAAATAAGGAATATCGCTTCTGTCCAAATTTAATAAAAAAAAAAAAATGTTTTTAGATATAGTTTTTAAATCCTAAATAGGTAAATGGCAAACTAGGTTAGCAACACTAAAATCGAAAAACAAATTATTACATTTTTTTTGCCAGGGAAAGTTTGTCTTGAAATGCTAAAACAGTAAACTTCATGTTGTTGTTGTTGTTGTTGGTTTTTTTTTAATTTTATTTTAAATCCCAACAAGTACATGCTTGACCACAAAGTCTTATAAATTACACAACACGATTTTCTCTACTCCGCTAATACCTTGGCAACTATTGTGTGTGTGTGTTTTTTTTTTTTTTTTGGTAACTTTACTAGAGTGCTGTATTTAAATGTCAGGTTCATGTATTAAGAAAGCAGTATCACATTTCATAATTTACAAAAAATGTAAATAATACCTGAAGTTTAAAACATTAGTCTGCCTTGCCAGAGGCGCTCAGGCAGTCATTTCTGGGTTTCTTTGTGACCAACAAAAGATCAGCTTCTTCCACAGCTCGCCAATCAGAAGTGATATGGGTGGGACGTAAACACTTTTTAAAATGTTTGTGCTTCGGTGCTAGACTTCTGCAATTCAGTTTTCACAAACTTGCGTGGCTCTCTAGAAATATACCTGGAGTGTCTTTCTAGCAACAGAACGAACATAGGAATAATTAATTAATAAATAAAAACGGCAAAACTTGCTGTCCCTCACACAAATCTTGTTGTCCAGGGCATTGGGTGATATGAATTGCACACCCCTGTATTGTACAGCTGCATTCTCTCTCTCACTCTCTCACTCTCTCACTCTCTCACTCACTCACTCACTCACTCACTCACTCACTCACTCACTCACTCACTCACTCTGTCTGTCTCTGTCTCACTTTCTTTCTTTCTCTCTCTGTCTCTCTCACACTCTCACTCTGTCTCTCTCTCACTTGTGTTGTGCCTGTCACTGTGCAATAGGGCTTAGGCCTATCCCTTTTAGAATGTGACAGGTAAACTGTACTTCACAGCCACACAGCAGCCAGTATTGCAAAAGCTGATTGTACTGGAACAAGCTAATGGAAAGCGTTTGATATCTTTCCAATAAATCTTCTACTAAAAGATGCACATGTTGAAAATGTGTATGCAAGCTGCGTAGTGCGGCATAAAGTCTTTAGATTTCATCAGGCTGCAATTTTAAAATCAATTTTAGTTGTCATTTAAATGTGTGCTACTGTGCAGATGAAACTGAATATTAATACTGGGTTGAGAATACTGTTTATGATGTTGCAGTAGAGGTGGTGCTCATCAGTATTTTCAATGGACAGGTAGATTGAAATTGCATTATACAAAACATTTCCTAGAGGAGGAAATACCCTGGTGCTCTTTCATTGAAATATTCTTAAACAATTAGTCAATTTTGTTTACCGAAATAATACAGGGCTTTACCTACGCAAGTAAACCTTATTTCAAAATCACTGCTTAATACATGTATTCATACCAGGCTTAGACAAAACATTGTCATAAGACACTATTGTCGTAACAAGTCTGCAAGGTTTTTAGTTGCTTAAGGCATACATGACCGTTTCTCATTGATTTACTGCCTCTTCTGATTTCTTCAGAGAAAGCTATAAAAATGTGTCTACTCTAGGCAATAGACTCATTTTAAACCAACATTGTAACATTGAAGCATGCTTTTTTGTAGCCGAGAAGCGAGTGAGTGATGCCAATTGAATCGGGTTACAGCATCCTCTGGCAGGATTTAAACCATCTCTGACCTTTTGGCCAGAGGAGAATTTTCTGCAGTACCAACATCTTTGCCAACAGGCAGAAAAGTCCTTGTTGCATGGCATGTTGCAATTCTTTTTATTTATTTTTTTTCTTAACTAACTAATAGTGTACACCACCAACCTTAACAACATAACGTTGAGGAAGCTTCCTGATCTTTACTGTACAGATGTGTTGCTAAACCATCCAACCCATTGTGGCATCAGTTCTATAATATGTACGTGATTATGTAATGGAAACCAACACTGAGCAAGTGGATCCTTGATGGATTTTATTCTGCAATGCATTTCCCATCCACTGTCATACCCATTTTAAAACGCTAGAAGGCTGTACTGTATGCACTTAACTGTCATGTTTTTTCTATGAAATGTGAAAGTACCCACTTGTCATTGTTCAGGCTCATGGTAATGTATGCTTAGAATATTTCATTTGAATGCAGAGAGCGTTCTGTTGTGCTCCTTCTGATAGCGGACCCCTTCATGAACGCGCTGTTCTACGCAGCAGGGTCCTCTTTGTTCAGATGATGTTACCTCTGTAACATGAGCCAAGTTCAATCACTTCACATGGTGAGTTTGCTACAGCTGTTTCCTTTTTTGGAAGTAAAAATCTAGACCTTTTCTTTAGGTGCAATCTTCTTTAGATCAGTAGTTTCACATGAAAGCTATTTCGTAAGCATAAAACCAAGTTGTTTAATTGAATTAATTGAACCTGATTTGCTTACATACTTAAGAGACTTGCTTAAAAGAAGTCAGTGTTGTACTAGCAGGGATACAATGTCCTTTTGTGTCAGATATAGTGATCTATTACTGTAGTCTTAGAGGTCAAAAACAACTTATAATAATAATAATAATAATAATAATAATAATAATAATGCCAGATAAGAGTTGTGGTTTACCTAAAGTATTTTAAAGAATAAACTACAAATACATCAATTGAGGCAATTTGACATTTTTTTACATTTTATTTGAGTTCTGTTGCTTAATTTCAGTCAGTCATATTTGTAAACTATACATTTTGAGACAAAAGCATTCATTTCTATAACTTAGCACTGAATAAATATGTAATGTATAGTTTAGAGACTTCTGTAACTGAATAAAATCACTGAATTATAGTCAAGTTAAATATTTGTACTGTAGGATGAGATGATTTTACTCCTAAAACTGGTGCGCGAACTTCACCTTGTGCAAGAATAACTTAACTGAACTTTGAGAAAAAAACTGGACTGCCGTGTATAGCAGACTGGGTCCTGTCCATCCCAATTCAGTGTGTCTGGATCCAGACTATCTGAATAATGCACTATTAATCGCATTAGATGTGTTTTATGGGACTGTAGTGCAATAAACTACATGCAGCTTAGGAAAACAATCGTAAGTATTTATTTTTTAAATATTTAAAACTTCTAGAATCAAGATTAATATGGCTGTATATTGAAACAGAAGTAAAAGAATGTACAGTATCTGTGTGTGAGCACAGAGAACAGGCTTTTTGGAGTTAGCTTTTGAAGTCAGCATGGCAAGAAAAATCCCAGAGGGCTGTATTAAAACAACACAATCCTTTGTACCTTTTCGAAAGGACATACATACCGCCTCACCAGAGGGCCTGATTGCCTGCCTCATTACTGTGGCTCAAGTATGATGCTGTGTGAGGCTCCAGTGGATGTCAGACTAGCTGGCTGTACACTGTATAATCAGTACAATGAGAGTGACATGCCTGGAGTCTGCCAGAGCTGGCTGTATGTGATCAGCATCTATAGGCAACCCTGATGAGAGCTGTCCCATGGTCATACATAATTGAGAGAGAGAGAGAGAGAGCATTATTCTTTTGCTAGGGAAGCTGGATCCTTGAACACTGGAAGGTGCTGTGGATGTAAAATGACTCCAAGTGCTTTTGATTTCTGATTTGTTCCAAAACAACCCCCCGTCCAACGAGGTTACAGTAGGACAATATCGACACGCTTAGTAAACGCCTTAATACAGGTGACATAGCAGAATGCATTTGCCTGATTCAAAATGTGCTATCACAAGCATTGAAGACTTAAATCAATTGAAATGTTAGTTTATGCTGGTTCAATAACGGTAATTGTTTTCAAACACAAACTTCAACCTGTCCTCTGACATCTGCTGTAATGAATCCATACTGTACAGTTGTTGCCTTTTATCCAACATATACTGTATGATAATTTGAGCTTTTTTTCACCAGTAAACAGACTGAAATGAAAGAGTTACTGCTTTTGTTACACAAAAAAATACATCAGGCAAAATCTAGAAGTCGCTCTGATTTGACATGACCATTTTTTTTTACATTCTTATTTGACAGTTTTCTAATTTGCTAAAATGTACAGAGTCAGCACTCGGATGTCCGTTACCCAGATACACGTCAGTCGCTTTTTACCCCCCTTTTATTAAGAATAAAATCAATCACCATTATATATATATATATATATATATATATATATATATATATATATATATATATATATATATATATAGACGTGCTCAAATTTGTTGGTACCCCTCCACAAAAAACGAGTTATTTTCTCTGAAATAACTTGAAACTGACAAAAGTAATTGGCATCCACCATTGTTTATTCCATATTTAATAGAAATCAGACTTTGCTTTTGATTTTTTATTCAACATAATATTGTAAATAATAAAACAAATGAAAATGGCATGGACAAAAATGATGGAACCGCTAACCTAATATTTTGTTGCACAACCTTTAGAGGCAATCACTGCAATCAAACATTTTCTGTAGCTCTCAATGAGACTTTTGCACCTGTTAACAGGTAGTTTGGCCCACTCTTCCTGAGCAAACTGCTCCAGCTGTCTCAGGTTTGATGGGTGCCTTCTCCAAACTGCAAGTTTCAGCTCTTTCCATAGATGTTCGATAGGATTCAGATCAGGACTAATAGAAGGCCACTTCAGAATAGTCCAATGTTTTGTTCTTATTCATTCTTGGGTGCTTTTAGCTGTGTGTTTTGGGTCATTATCCTGTTGGAGGACCCATGACCTGCGACTGAGATAGAGCTTTCTGACACTGGGCAGTACGTTTCTATCCAGAATGCCTTGATAGTCTTGAGATTTCATTGTGTCCTGCACAGATTCAAGGCACCCTGTGCCAGGCGCAGCAAAGCAGCCCCAAAACATAACCGAGCCTCCTCCATGTTTCACTGTAGGTATGGTGGTTCTTTTCTTTGAAAGCTTCATTTTTTCATCTGTGAACATAGAGCTGATGTGACTTGCCAAAAAGCTCCAGTTTTGACTCATCTGTCCAAAGGACATTCTCCCAGAAGGATTGTGGCTTGTCAATATGCATTTTAGCAAATTCCAGTCTGGCTTTTTTATGTTTTTCTTTCAAAAGTGGAGTCCTCCTGGGTCTTCTTCCATGGAGCCCACTTTCGCTCAAAAAGCGACGGATGGTGCGATCAGAAACTGACGTACCTTCACCTTGGAGTTCAGCTTGTATCTCTTTGGCAGTTATCCTTGGTTCTTTTTCTACCATTCGCACTATCCTTCTGTTCAATCTGGAGTCGACTTTCCTCTTGTGTCCGCGCCCAGGGAGGTTGGCTACAGTTCCATGGACCTTAAACTTCTTAATAATATTTGCAACTGTTGTCACAGGAACATCAAGCTGCTTGGAGATGGTCTTGTAGCCTTTACCTTTACCATGCTTGTCTATTATTTTCTTTCTGATCTCCTCAGACAACTCTCTCCTTTGCTTTCTCTGGTCCATGTTCAGTGTGGTGCACACAATGATACCAAACAGCACAGTGACTACTTTTCTCCATTTAAATAGGCTGAATGACTGATTTACAAGATTGGAGACATGTGTGATACTAATTAAAGAAACTAATTAGTTTGAAATATCACTATAATCCAATTATTTATTATCTTTTCTATGGGGTACCAACAAATGTGTCCAGGCCATTTTAGAATATCTTTGTAGAATAAGCAATAATTCATCTCTATTCACAGCTTCTTTGCTTTATTCTATGACATACCAAAGGCATGCAAGTATACATGATAAAATAGCTTTTAATTTCATCCCTTTTCAGGAGGAATGAAGCATTATTTCAATGAGCTGTAAGGGTACCAACAAATTTGAGCACGTCTGTATGTGTATATGTATATATATATATATATATATATATATATATATAATATATATATATATATATATATATATATATATATATATATATATCTCTCATGTGTGTGACAAATGAATGCACCTACCAGTCGCACTCGATTTCCGACTCCGTCACCAGTTTTCAGTTACAAGGCCCATCTCTTCAATGTTACAATGTACTTGTTTATCCGTCACAGCCCACGTCCTTTTGTGTTTTATTTTATTTTGCATGCCAAATCAGTCTTTATTGGGCAGTTATACAGCAATTTCACATGACGAAAATGCACCAAAATAACTGCGAACGAGACAAGTTACATTAATGTAAAAGTTAATCATTAAACAGTTTTTGATACTGTGATGCATTTTTTTTTTAAATCTTTAGTTGCTTTTGTGCATTTTCATTTGCAAGTGAACTGTGGCATTAGGGCCGTATCGAGCACTATATTCTGCAATTTCAAGTACTGACTTTGGATACTGTTTTAATTCTGGAAACTGGTGTTTTTTTTTAATTTTTTGCTAAATTGCATTGCTTTTACGTTTTACGCAGTTCTGTGCATGGGTAAACATTTTGATTTCATTTTGCTGTTGGGTCGTTAATGGAGAATTTTACATATTGATACAATACGTACCAGATTTAAAAGTATGTACTGTATTACAGACCATGTGTCCTCAGTCGTCTCTTTAGGCAAGTGATATTTTCAGAATCGTATCGTTCTGAATTAAAATACTACTTCCGTTGAAAATATAGTACTGTAACAACAAAACCTATTTAAAACATAGTCCTTTCAGCTATGTATTTTTGACATTGTATCATTTTTGTATTCCCAGAAAAAACGGATAAGGGTTGGAACGGGCCAAAATAAAATAATCAAATATGCATCACACTTCTGCTCGGATATGTGAGTGCTGACTGTAGTCCTTATAATACCACTTTGGAACTCACGAGTGCCCTCTTGTGGTATAATATCATAGCGGTTTCCCAGACCTTTATATCTGTTCACTGTACAGAAGATCCACTGTGGTTGGGGATAATGTGTACAATATTCCTGAGAGAGACTAATCGGTGAAGACTGTATAACTATATGCTGTAGATCCATTTTGTATCTCCAATGCATTTTGAGCACCCAATACAATACAATTAAATTTAATCATTTTACCATATGCAGTGCAAGAGAGATAATGAACCAGTGAAAAAAGTTCTCCTCCGACACTACATATATTATTTACATTATTACTAGGTGGTACATTGTTGATGAGTGTACAAGCCCTTTCTCATGTTATTTTGTTTTATTTTATTTTTCCTAAAGAAAAACTATCTGTGCCCCATTTTTGTATATAGTTTTCCTGTAGCTGGTGCTGAACCGGTACATTTTTGTTTAGTAGGCAGCTGCTCTGCCCCCAATTCATATTTCTCCCTCACAGGATACCAGTTAAAGGACATGAAGGACTGGGCTTGGCTTAGACAGCGTATCTGGGAGGGTTAATAGTTTGCAGTAGATGTATTCGCTTGGTGTATAAGTTTGCAATATTCGGATTAGCCAGGGATATTGTAAGGCAGACTTTTTAAAAAAATTTTAAACCTGTAATATTAGAGGGTCTTTTTAAAAAAAAAAATAAATAAATAATACTAATCAGCACGGTTTAGCTCTGTCATTAGAAAAGCCCATTGTAGTAGCACTGTACCATTACACATAAGGCCAAATAAAATGTGTGGTTCTGGTTACGCTGGAAAAAAAAATAGGGTGGGTAGCATGGGTGGATCCAAGGAGGGGGGTCCTTTCAGATATTTCTGTACTTTTTTTTTTAGTAGTTAGACATGTACAAAAGTAGCTGACAGCAGTTAAATGGACGTTAAAATATTTATATATTAATTGGATTATATAGTAATTGAAATTAATTACCTACCTGCTTAACTTTTTTCTTGGAACAGTATTTGAAAGGCATCAGCTGCAAAGTTTTTGATGTTCAAGTATTCCTTTACAGTTCACACACAAGTACATTCTAAGAGCTTTTAATCTAGGAAAATTAGTTATGGCAACTGTGAAGACTTTTCAAAGTTATTCAGCTGATCTGAATATTTTGTTATAATTTTGTAATACAATATTTACAAGGCAATCCATAGTGATTTGTGACAAATCGTGAATATATAATAATAATAATAATAATAATTATTCTGGCGTGTGGTCACATTTTTCAAACAACTATTTTGCAAAACAGCTACCGGTACTGACAATTTATATGAAACTGAAGATCTTATTTGCGCAAGTTTTCTGGAAAATTGCATGAGCGAAAACGAGGCAGCGCACGGTGATCAGTTTTTCAGATTGATATTGGAAAAATGTAGCCCGTTATCAGCAAAAAATATGGAAAAAATAGGGTCGGTCGGGTAACCGGAACCACACTTATTTTTTACTTGGCCTAAACATCAGCTGTCCCAAGCCATTATTACAAATCTGCCCTTATTGTGTAGTAAGAGAGCAGCTGTTCCAGGCTGTTGAGCTTGTAAGATGCAGTACAATCTCCCACAGGGCAGGAGTGCTGTTAACAGGTTCAGCCACATTACCAGCGAAAGCTGTGATTAGTCCCAAGGAGCTAATTAATTTTTGCGATCCTAATTAGCACAACTTGCTCATCACACAGCTGCTGTTTTAAGGAAAATAATTAATTGGCCCATTGATAAGAAGCATCCCAAATTTGAGTGGAGGGGTTTTGTAATATTTGTAATAGCGGCAGCCCTGTTTGTGCATCAGATGGCACAGTACCGATTTTTCTGTCAGTTTCCATCCAAATCTCAATGGATCAGTAGCAGCAAGTGAAGCTGATTAGCCAAGTACCAACAGGAAGCAAGCTTCATCGAGCAGACCTTTGATCCATGCATTTGGGAAGAGATTTTGTCTTGTTTATGTAAACAAAACGTGTTATACAAACACTGTCTTATTAATACTCTGCTGCTATCCTGTGTGCATAGCTCTTGCCACACATGATCCTGGTAACTGGATGAAAGATGAACACTGTATCTGTTCGTTTAATGGTCCCTTTTATCTATTTAGGCCAAGATCTTTGAACAAGCCAGTAGCCTAGTACAATAGTTCACAAGAAGCACATTTTGTTTTAACCACTGTAGCAGATGGCAACATTATCGCTATGGAGAAATGGAAGTGGCCTCGTACTCATTTCACATAGGCTCCCAATAACCTACATGAACATGACTGTATTAGACAGCAGCGTACAGTGATGAAGGCTTCATATCGCATTGTACAGTGGGATTTTTGCTACGACAAAAGGCATAACTAAGCCCTGTTTTAACATTTGTTTAATTTGCTTTCTTTCTATTATAATTACCACCTCCCATTTTTTTACATTTAGCTGTATGGATTAGTTTCTTTGACTGCCTTTCAATGTTCTGTTTTCTGTGTGGGGACCCTGCATTGTTGTAAAGACAGTTTTGACTTTGTGAGTGTGTTGAATAGTGTCCTAGTCTCATTTATTAGATTAGAAACCTTCAGCCCATCAGTGCTAGGTGGTGCACTTGTCAGATATTCATGAAAACCAGAGCGTGCGGTCCTCACCCAACCTGGGGACTAGGTCAACCTCTTTATCTGATGAGATCTGCTGCTCTGCCTGCTGGGATGCTGTTGCTGAATTCACAAAGCCGTCCTTGATAATAATGACACTGCTGAAGAAATGGAATTGAGGCACAAAGCTAATGCATATGAAGCAGCTGTGTGATGCATTCACAAGGGAGTGTTCTGCACTATTTTTACACTGCTACTGGTTCTGTTGCATTCCCATGACTTTTTGGTGGTGGGGGAAAAACCTTTCCCTGGGAGATTTATAGACATGCATAACCACACATATTGGGAATTGTTCTGAATGATGAGGCCTGCCTTACTGAAACGTCTACAGTACTGTAGGTGCAGCAGATACTGTAAATCTTAAGACTGCTCTTTGCCTTACAAATCGTGACAGTGTGTGCTTAAAGAAAAAGGCTTAGGCTAAATGTGTCATCTTGCTACCCTTTTTTGACCTGGAATTCAGATTTAGTGTCACTCTACATGCTCTCCAGCTTCACATACAGTACTGTTTTAAAAAAAATGTATTTCGTTATTGACAAAAATGCCATTCAGTATAAAGGATTATATCCCCAAGCATCCTATTTACTGGTCCAAGTTTATAATAGCAACCTTTTCAAGTCAGCGTAGCAGGGTGAATAGAATCCTAAGCTGGGTCAATGGAACAATGTCTAGTAGCAGTTGCATAGACCGTGTGATGCAGTAATTATCTGTCTGCACTCTGAATGCCCACTGCAGCCTTTGGAATTTCCATTAAGACGACTGGTTGTTGATTTGTATCGAGAGAACTAGCCTTCCTCTTGTCCAGTTCTGATGTCTGTTTAACTTTGATCAGTTAATTCTGTCAGAAGCAGCATGACTGGGGGTTAATGCTTTTGCCAAATAAAATCGAAAAATGTTTTGTACTGCCCCTGCAGCATACTAAGGCACTGTTTAAAATCCCTTGACATCTGTTGACATAGAAGGATGCCCCCAGCTGGCCATAAACATAAACTGCAGGCTGGCAAGAATATTGACATTTTACAGTTCTAGGCAGTGTGTAAGCTCTCTGTGCAGTCCTGCCAGTCTGTGAATGTTGGTCCTGACCAAATGAAGACAACAAATAACCATTGCTTACTGTAGACAGGACAGGGACACTCCCTGATGTAGCCATTGGTTTGCTTTAAGAGTTTAGTAATATGATCCATCCCCTTGTCAGTTGTTGCATTCGAACAGCTACTGTAACCATAGCTACTGTAACCATCACTACTGTGTGTCCGTCACAAAGTGACATGCTCTTCAATTACCAGTCTTAATTCCTAGTCTACTGTAGATGCAAGAGGGATGTATAGCCAATGCCTGGGCCTTCATTTTTAGATATGATCGCAACTTCTACAATAAGCATTACAGAGTTGCTGTTCAGCATTACTGCACAAATCTTGTATACAGTACATCAGGCAGCTAGTGCCAGTTCTTCTTTTTCTCCATTGGACGGGGGGGGGGGGGGCTGTCTTGTATTGTTATAGGCAGTCAGACGGTCTGTTCCGCTTGTCAAATGGCAACTACCGATTTGGATATTTTCTAATTCAACAAAAATAGGTTTAATTATCGGGACCGCATAAGAAAGTTTCCAGTCCACTGAATGCTTAGTTTTGTAAAGGAAAATTGGTTGATAGGATTGCAATTTTGCCTACAAGTGACAGCCAAAAATGAAATTTTCACAGTGGAAGTTGTTTCACCTTTAATGGAACTACCACAGAGGTTATTTGCAGAATGAACTCATCAATTGCCATACTCATGTCTCTTTCCATGTTTATTGACTTCTAAAATAATTTTTACATCAATTTTTAATGTGTCATCTTTTTAAACAATTTCAGTCTTCAGTATGTATAGTATAAGCCCTTTCTCCTGTTTATTTTGTTCCTCTGCCCCATAGTTTTCCTGTAGTTGGTGCTGACCCAGTACATGTGTTTAGTAGGCAGCTGCTCTAACCCCAATTTATATTTCTCCATCATGGGATAAGGACCAGTTCTTATATTACATAGCAATTTCACCCATTCCATGTTTTAATACATGCTTGATTAGCCACAGTGTATAATAACAGGAATGGATCAAATTGCTATGCAATGGCAGTATTTCTTCTGTCCCTGAATATTTTGATATTGTTTAAAGATGAACAGTACCAGGTAGTCCTACAGTAACAACGAGGTAGCTGCATTGCCGTGCCGTGCGAATCCTTTAGTCTTCATTTCCAGTGTTAGTCCGTTTCACCTCATTGCCCACATTCCCCTGCATTTCCGTGGAACAAATTGCCTCTGATTCGGCAGAAAGAGGAGAAAGCTGTAAAATTGAATTGACTGAAGATGAATGAGGCGTTTCTATGGTAATTAGCTGATTTTTCATGACTGGGACTAATCAAGTCTGACAGCCTTCAATGACTTCTTGTAATATCAAAGTAGAGATGTATTCTGATCCCTCTTGGGTCTGCCTGATGACTTGCATTATTTGGCAAGGTAGAGGGAGGTGGGTAAACACATATAGCAAGAACCATAGGTCAGCCCTTTGAGCTTATGATGTACCATGGAATGTAGCTCCTCCCTCTGACCCCATGGTAACTTGGATCAACCCCGCTATCCCACCTTGTGGTACTGTGTCCCCTATCTATGGACACCTTGTGGTATGTAAAACATGGGACCGTGAACTTTGCAGACTAGGCTTTACACCTGATTGGGATACAACATGGTCAAATATTTTTACAGTGTCTAAAAACCCAGCACATCAGCTTATAAACTTTAAAATAGTTCATAGGGCTTATGCCACTCCTTATAGACGTTTTCAAATGAAAATTATACTCGACCCTGCTTGTACCAATTGTAAGCTCGGTAGAACTGGTACCACCTTACACGTGTTCTGGGATTGCCCAGTTATTGCAAAGTTCAGCTCCCTTGTCTCTTCCATTCTGTCCTGTCTTTTAGAATCACATACCCACTGAACCATGCATGAATTGATTTTATTAGTACCGAGTCAAAAGAAAGAAAACATGCCTAATTAGTGTGGCTTGCGAAGCAAGAGTCCCCACTTTAAATCAGCTACTTTGACCACTTTCTCTGCTATTCAAATCTGAAATCAAAACAGAAATAACTTTTACCAATCAAGAGGTACACCTGTTTTAGTAACCGCACCAACTACGTTTTCTGTGAACTTTTAGAAATAACTGATGTTTAGACCACTTTCCCAACAAGTTAGACAAATACTTAGAGCAAATGAAATCTTCCTCTACTTCTCAGCTATTCAAATATGAAATCAAAACATAGAATTATAGCACATTATAGCACATTCTAAGCATGAGACAATTACTAAACGATGTGACTTTTGACACAAATCAGCTACTTTGACCACTTTCCCAACAAGTTAGACAAAAAGTTAGTGTATGAAATCTTCCTCTACTTATCTGCTTATTCAAATCTGAAATCAGTTCAAAAATATCTTCTACCAATCAAACGGTACATGTCTGATGAAATGTGTGATCTAACTGCCCCACAGTCCAAAGTAATACGGTTGATATAGTAGTCTATCAAAGTAATCAGACCAATTATTTTACTAAATTTAACATTGACTGACTGTATGTAACTGCTTTGCTTTAAAAACTTTTTTTTTTTTTTTTAAACAACTTCCACTACCACAAAAATACTTTTAAAGAGCTAAAGCAAGCCCCACAACTTTATTTGTAAAGTTACCATCTAGTTCGGGTCTAAAATTCTAACTGCGTTTAAAAAGTAAGCAGCAGGTTGTTTGAAGCGAGGTGGCTGTGCTAGATCGTACCTGTAGTACTGATTTAACTTGGCTACAACCGACAGGAATACCTTTTTGCATGTGTTGAATTTAAAGTTTATTTTTTTTTCTGAAAGCTGTTTGTTTTACGTTCAGTTTAGCAGCCTCTGTATCAGCCTTTCGTTTAATCTGTGATTCTGAAGCTAAATCGGATTTCCTCACGTCACATTATAAGATGTGCGAAACAATTGACCTCCATTTGCATGTATAGTGTCTTTGGGACATTTCTTGACACGATCCTCAGCCGAAATATACTTTTCTTTTTTTGCTTTGTCTACCATTTTTGTGTTTTTTTTTAAAAATTTGGTCCCACCTCCTACTGTACCGTACAGGTCACAGAAAAGCCATTAAAGAGGCACTGATCGGCTGATTTAAACATAGTTGTAAAGCTCCTAAATTGTGGAATGCTCTGCCTAAGTCTGTCTGGGAAGCTGGGACCATTACAGTTAAGTCAAGACTGAAAACTTACTTTTATAAAATGGCTTTCTTGTCTTAGTGGGTTTTAGTGTAACTTTTTTTTATATTGCTGCATTGATGATGATGATGATGATGATGATGATGATGATGATGATGATGATGATGATGATGATGATGTATGGATGCGTGTAGAAGTATATTTATCTATATATGCATGTGTGATATATTTTTATTATACTGTTTGAATATGTTATTTAAATGCTATGATTGTGGTAGATGAGTAATATGTTTTACAAATGTGTTGTGGTTTAATTTATTTTTTTTTTGTTACTATGTATTGTAGTGCTTTGAGATACTACTGTATAAAAAGCGCTATAAAAATAAATGTGAACAGTAAACAAAGTTAACCACTTGAGTATTTTTTTTTAAAATTGTATTTCTCTAAGGGCGTTTTGTTTATTTGCCTATGTGCAATGTACACAGGATGGCGAAGTGATACAAAAAAAAGCCTGTCTACAGAATGAAGATACATAATTTGCGTCGCTTGCGGTGTGCAGTAGTTCATTCAATAAGGTTTCTTTTTTTTCCCCATACTAGTCCGGTGTGCATTGGCCCCTAAAAAGAGGTGAATTTTGCGGTGACCCCTCAATTTCCAGATTTTCACGAAATCGCAAATTAGGTAGATTCATAATTATAGCAAATGTGGAAGTTTGTAATTGTGGGTTTTATGAATGCCACTTTACACATTATCCCCCAAAAATGTTTATGCTGCTTGTGGCAGGGCAAAAGCCCTGCTTATGTAAACAAGTGTAAGGTTTGTAGGGATGGGGTTAGATCTGTTCCTCCCAACAAATCACAGGTGTGGCCAGTCCTCAATTAGGTCATTGAGTACTAATTGGGGAATGGCCACATGTATATAAGGAAGACAAAATCCTTTGTGTGGGAGAGGGAGTTAGGTGAGTGTACCTGTGTGTAACTGTTTGCCCAGCCTGTATTCTTTTGTTTGTGTGAACCTTGTGTTTTGGCCCTCATGCCATGTAAAATAGCAGCTTTCTGTATCTGGGTCTCTTTTTCCTTAAGGTAACATATTGGGCCGTGACACTATCCTGTCACACTGCTGCTGCTGCTGCTACCAGGTCCAAATAAAGGTCTAATGAAGTATACAGTATCTGCAAGGCTCAAGCATTCTAAATATGTAGTTTTTTATTGGAAACCATGCAAGTTAAATGCATTGAAAATGAATGTTGTATTGTTCCGAGTCTATAAAGTTAAGCCCTACATTAATCAATGCAAATGCTGTACAGTATTTGATACTGTATACCCAACAGTAGCTACCATTTAAAAACAAATATGTTAGTATAAGCATGACAGACCACCTGTGGGGGTTCAATGCCCCCATTTAAGCAGTTCTTTAGTTTTTATTAACTTGGCAAAACGTTCTGTAGGTGTATTATAAATAATAAAAGAACACATATTTCTCTTCACTGCTATCCAGCTGTGTTTCTATCAGCTCCTTTTAAAGGCTTAGTTCTGCCTGGAGGATACTGCAGGTATGTGTATCTGGAAATCAACCAAAAGAAACTGTGGAGCAGAACAAGCTGTGGAGTCTGAGAGAGGCAGCGGCAGGGCCGTCAAAGGCCGGCTGACGCCGTTTACTCAGTTTCTGGTATTGATCCAGAAATGCAGGTAATGTCTCTCTGCTAATTACCTCCCTTGTTGAATTGTGCAGCCATGCTGCCTAGATCTTCATTCATAAATACTTGCTGCCCCATCGCGGGTGCATGCGGAGCTCTGGCTGTGGGGAAGCCTTTAAATAATTTACAGCATCATGCCCAGGGCGGGAAGTTCCCCAGTGTACAGTGTGCTAACATCGTGCTAAATTGATGCTTGCATTGCACTGTACTGCGCTTAATCAGAAGTGTTGCCACAAGCTCTGAAATAGTGTATCAGAATGTATAGGAGTGACCTACAAAAGACGCTTCACGCTGCTGAATGATTGAACCAGCAGAAGCAGGGGTTTAGATAATTAGTTCAGATGCAAAAAGCAAAAATAACTATCGCAATATGGAAATGATCAATATTGGTGCCAATCACTAATTACACAATGTACACATGCTGCGTAGCTAAACAACACAAGGGGGAGGAAGAACGAAAAGCAGTGCAGTTAGATTAGGAATTCACTTCATGAACAGCACTCGTCTTCAGCAGAGCAGTGAAGCATGCTTCCAATAAAGACTGGCAATCAAAGATCACATGTACAATAACTGCCAACCACCGTGTACAGTCCATGCCCCAGCTTGGTGCATCTAAACAACTTGCTGGTTCAGATTCCCTCCTCCTTCTTGACTTCTTCACATATCTTGACTTTATGCATTGTCTCCCCATGAAGCTTCTGTTCCACACCCCAGCATGGACTACTGTATCACTTGTCATGACCTCCCAGGATGTACGTCAGCAGTGAGACACACAGTATTCTTATCCTGGTTCTCCACATAAGTAAATCATCTCGTAAATCCTTTTTTAAATGTGTTTTTAGTTAAAGCTGTAAAGTTCCACTAGGTACAGTAGGTTCAACTTCACAGTAAAGCCACAGTATATTCTTACATACAGTAGTATACCATATTTAGGGGTATAACGATTCATCACATATCTACGAATCTTGATATACATGATGTATCATAATAAATAGGGCTGTATAAGTTTGCCTTATTGGTGCACTGCCTGTTGGGCTACATTTAGAAACGTGGCAACCAGTTTAGTTTGCTTCTGGTAAATTATTGAACACACTGTATAGAGCTGCAGGATTTATTTAAAATTACTTCAAAGAAAGACACCAGCTGCATCAAAGATCAGGAATATTTCTGCTAAAGATCGCTCTCATGTGTGTTACTTTTATTTATTTATTTTTTTAATTTTCATTTTGTTTGATAATTCACTTATTGTGAAAATTTAGAATTTTTAAAAGGTGGATTATACAAACAAAATATTCTATAATTTAGCATTAACTGTTCAGGTAAGTATTTAAATATTTAGGAAATAAGCCATTGTTTACAGTGAAAAAAATATAGCCCCGGTAATAAAGGTCTGTATTGTGATACAAGACCAAAGGTATAACAGCTCATGGTAGTCTACCAAGTGGTTCTTGAATGAAAAGTAAACAATGTTTTATAGTTGGTATGAATACATACTCACCCGATCTCCTCCTTTTGTATGTGTTTGGGTTTTTTTTTTAACTAAATAGTCCATCATTAAATGGTCAGATGAACTTATTATGCAGTACAGGAATCAGTAGCATCACATGTATCGTGACATATGCAACGCGACCTGCATATCGCAATATGTATCGTATCATGACATTAGTATATCATTGCTGGCTATTCAGCTTCTAATCCTAAAGGTTTCAGCTGCAGGTACACAAGTGTCCTGTTGATGCAGGACATTCAAAACATTTTACAGGAAAAGCCTTTCGCGTTAATATTTTCAACATTGACTTAAGGTAACAACCACCTTTTTTAAATATGTAGAATTAGGTGAATAAAGAAAGTTTAAGGTTGGCAACAGGTGGTCAATAGCATGCAATCATGCTGAAAGAAAAAAAAATGTACTGTACTTTAGGTGACTGGAGTATCAATTTTGGTGTTGCAGTGCGGGAGAGAAGGCTTGATGCAATCCCTTGGCTCAGCACAAGACATTAGGCAGCGCACTGTAACTGACTGGGAAGAGTGTATAATGAGTTTATTTCCCCGAATGGTACCTTAAATTGTGTATATCCTACCCGCACAGCTACTGCTCTTGTATCTCCTGCTCTGGTGCACTTTTCTGTAGAGCTGACAGCCGATAATCCTTATTGTTTATTAATAAAACATTAGGTTGCAGTTGGGAGTGCTTGATACAGGTAGATATTGGGAGAGCAGTGTGGGATTGGATCCTATTTTATTTTTTTTTTCATTCTGCTTCAGCATTTCTGTTATTTATGGTGTGCATAATCAGCAATCAGTTTTGAGATGAAAACCACCCTGAGCAGCTCCTTTTGTGTTCTGAGTTACAGCTCTAAAGGTGCTTGACCTGCAATGTGCTGTAGCAAAAAAGCAAAGCCTTGCTGTGGAAAAGCCTGTCAGTATTATAGGAGGTCTCAACTATCCATAAATAAGCCAGGATGGGGAACAGCATAGACCAGTGTTATCCAACGATCCATTCTCATGTTCAAAGATTTTGCCACCTTGAGTTTCATGTACATACTGTAAGCATGCTTGTCTCATCCAAGCTTCTCTCCGGGGGCTAGGGGACTCGGTTGCACATTGAGTAGATTGTCAGAAAAAAAACATGATGCTCTCAATGCAAGGCCCTCCTATGATTAGTGGCAATAAATGGGTGGGATAAGCTGATGTGAAAGGTGTCACTGGAGGTCAGAGAGACGTGAAATAAGGGGAGCAAGCTGCCAACACAGTGTGAAAGCAACTGTCATTTCCTCATTATTATTTATTTATTTATTTATTTATTTATTTATTTATTTATTTCTTAGCAGACGCCCTTATCCAGGGCGACTTACAATATCACAAAACAGTTTGGTTTTTACTGGAGCAATCTAGGTAAAGTACCTTGCTCAAGGGTACAGCAGCAGTGTCCCCCACCTGGGATTGAACCCACAACCCTCCGGTCAAGAGTCCAGAGCCCTAACCACTACTCCACACTGCTCTTTGAAACATACAGTACATAAAGACGTCATACTGGAGCCACCCGAGTCAAGTGTTTTTTGTTTTAGTTTTTCCTGCGTTGCGTCACCTTTGGTTTCGGTAGGCAATAAAGATGTCACAGTGCTTGATTCACTTCACGTGATTTGTTATGATCAAGACCAGGGCACTGTAATCATTCAAAAAGTATTACGACAGATGACAAAATGCTGAACTGGGAATGGGGCATTTGTTTCCCGTTTTCACCAAAACTCTTGCTAAATATCTAACCCTAAATTCCCCATCAAATACATTCTGCATTTAGTACCAATGCAAAACATTTTTTTGTTTTAGCCCTAAGTGTATGTCGTTTCAGTCTTGGCAGTTACAATTGCATCTTCACATCTTTTCAGAACTTGCATACATGTGTACTCCAAGGCAATTGCAAGCAAATTCATTTGCTTAATTATTATTGATAAATGCATCACAGATCTATTGCAGCAAAGGAGCAAATAATACAAATAATTCTAGTTATGAAAACATGAATAAAAGATGCATTTTTTCTGATGAGGAGTCAATGTAAATTTTGTAGTACTATAATAATGTGTGCCTGCCATGTGTGTTTGCGTGTAGGTGTAGAGCAGGAATACCAGAATCTCAAACTGTTCTCTTTCTTTTCAGAATGCCAAGCCGTTCGCCTCCTCAGACAGTCTAGCAAAGGTCCAGGAGGTAGCAAGCTGGCTTTTGGAAATGAACCAGGAACTGCTGTCTGGAGGCAGCAAGAGGCGCCGGCCGGGTGGCTCTGTGCGAGGTAACGCCTCCTCCAGCGGAGCAGCTCACGAGGGAGGAGAGGAGGAGGAGGAGGAGGAGGAAGAGGAGGACCACATGGACAGAGTGGTGGAGGAGGAAGAGCAGCAGCAGCAGCAGCAGTCATCACAGGAAGGAGGGGACCGGTCTTCTGGGACTGCAGGGGGCAGCACAAGCAATCGTGAAGCGGCCGCTGCTAGCAACGTCAATGGATCAGGAGACAACCCTGCACAGGAGGGCGCAGCATCAGGACGAGAGGATGAAGACAACAATGAGGAGGAGGAAGAGGAGGAAGAAGATGAGGAAGAGGAGGAGGAGGAGGAGGAAGAGGAGGAGGAGGAGGAGGAGGAGGAAGTACCAGAAGGAAATAACAATATCTGCAGGGTCTTGGAGGAGGTTCCAGAGTTAGAGGAAAGGGCGGGAAGCCATGAATGCAAAGAAAATGAGGAGGAAGAGGAGGGAGGAGAGCCGGAGGAGGAGGAGGAGGAAGATGAGGAGGAGGATGAAGAGGAGATGGACCAGGACAGCGATGAATTCGAGCAGTCTGAGGACAGCGGCAGGGAAGAGGAGTTGTCGGCACACAGAAACCCTGTTGATAACGTGGACCGGTCTTCAGCACAGGAGCAGTCGCCATTCTTCAAGGCAAAGGTAAGCTGATGGTTTTGTATCTCATTTGTTCAGAGTGTTTTGGAGTGTGCTCTGCTTGGCCGATCAGGACAGAAACCTAGCCTGTTCTGTACAGTTGTATTATCCCCTGCCGTGGGGATATAGTGGAGCGCTTGTATGTGTGTCTGTTATATATTGTTTTTAGATGCAGCAAATCATTTTCATTCTAATATAAATACACATTGCTAACTGTGTGTTTTTATATATATTTATATATATATATATATATATATATATATATATATATATATATATATATATATATATATATATAATATATATAACTTTTGTTTCTGTTGAGACTAGAATAAAAGACGGTTCAGTGGAGGTCTGTAACCCTTTTATTGTCATATCTACCACTAGAGGGAGAACTGCACAGTGTGCTGCAACCCTTCCTAAACTGCAGTGTAACAGTAACCAGAACAAAATTGAGAGCTAGCTACTGTATTTATATTGCTAATAAATTTACCAGCAATTGTATGTTTTTAATGTATAAACTCAATTGCTAAAAAGCTGATTTTAAACATTTTTTTCACTAGAGCTGTGCCCCAAATAACAATCTTGTGTCTCTTAATTTCTTTATTACCTCATTTATTTCTGTGATTTAACACCATGCATAGTGCTTATTGTTTCTGAAAATAATACATAAGTCAGCCTCCCCAGACATATACCCTGCAGCCCCCAGCACTGAGTTTACTTCATAAATAATTACAACATGCTTCACTCAGTTAAGCAGTGCCAGCTGAGTGAATGAGGTGCGGTGGAGAGCTAGTATCAAGTATTTATAATCTCTTTCTTCCTTATGAATTGTAAGGAATAAAATGTTATGCTTAAAGAAACCCCTCTGCTTTAAATGGGCTGTGCGTCAGCATGCATTTTTACATACTGTACTGGAAATGGGCTGCCCTCTGGAGGAAAACCAGGGTAATTACATTATGTTTGCACCAGAAGCATGTAAGCATTTTGTACAAAGTAGTTATATGCAAGGCTGGGTCCACTGGCTCTATTTTAAACCAGGTTTATTGAGTGTCACATTCTGCATACATATGCAGTACTTTTGGAGGATTTACAAGTTCTGTGGTCTAATGTTATATTTAACAGGTTCACTGCATTCTGCTGTTTGTGAGTGAGGATGTTATGCTTTTAAGTGCAAATCGCAAATCAGGACCGACAGGTAGCCGCTCTAAAGAAAGCCCTAATAGAGGTGCCGCCTGTGCAGTGGTCTAACATAAGTATGTGACATATAGAATGACATACATTTTTTGGCCCCTTTTCCTGTGTCCTAGTTCAGACATTTAAAGAGAACCATATATTAAAGCCAGCAAGCACAATACCTTGTCAACAGTATAGCTCTGAACACATAGCACTGGTGAAGTGGAGGTGATAAATGATTACCAATGTTGCTATTTCAGGATTAAAAAAAAAAAATCCCCTTTTGATACATCATTAACGAATGAGGAAGGCTAACAGGTTCTAGGCAAAGACTGTAGCTGTCTGTTGATTTGAGGACAGGGAGGGAAGCAGTGTAAGGGGTAAACTGGGTGTAGCTGAATTGTTTCTGAAGGGCATGGTTTTGAGTCAGCCCTGATTTTGTGATACCCCACTGCAGTGGTAGATAGCACTACATGTGACATACTGGTTTGATGTGGGGGGAGGGGGGGGGGGGGGAGTATTTTGCCATGATTATTATTATTTATTTCTTAGCAGACGCCCTTATCCAGGGCGACTTACAATTGTTACAAGATTTCACATTATGCAGATATCACATTATTTTTACATACAATTACCCATTTATACAGTTGGGTTTTTACTGGAGCAATCTAGGTAAAGTACCTTGCTCAAGGGCACAACAGCAGTGTCCCCCACTGGGGATTGAACCCACAACCCTCCGATCAAGAGTCCAGAGCCCTAACCACTACTCCACACTGCGATCAGTGATTACAAACAGAAAATTCAAGCGATCAGTGATCACAAACAGAAAATTCAATATCAAAAGAATAATCCCAATAAAGTGCTGTAAAATCATAATTCATTCTTTCAGTTCAACAAAAAAAAATGTAATTAGATGATCTGTACTAAAGACTCCCCCTAACCCTTTTTTTCAGTGTTAAAAGCAAAATAGAATCATTAATGCTGCCACATTTTGATGATGCCTTGTAGGCAAGGTTAAAGTATAATGGGCCATTTTTATAGTTAAGGTATCGGTGTACGTGTTGTAAGAAACGTTTGGTTTTTTTCCCCCAATTTCTCTTTGACTTGGATCTGTACTCCTGAAAAAGGACACGATATTCACTTAGGTTGTCATCCCGTCCCCCTCGCTGGACAGTTAGGGCAAACTCTGGAATTCTGTGTTTCTGCTGAGTAATGCGTCTCTTGCTAGCTACCCCAAATGCGTATGCACCGGACACTTGGAAATTCTGACCAATGTGAAATATGCCATTTGTTTTTGTTCAGCATATTCAAGTGGCAGGTGCACTTGACAGAGTGGACACCTCCCAGTCCAGTGAGGACGCCAGCAGTTACTCTTCCCTGTTTTTGCTCTAGTGTGCAGTAGTCTTTGTGTCACTAAAGAGCACAAAACTGGTACAAGTTTCTTTTAGTTCTAGGGTTTAAGTAACTGATTTTTTGGGACCAAAGCCACCCATTTGGAAGGATGGGGAACAGAACTATGAAGAGAGTTGCATTCTTGCTGGTAAGTTCGATCATACCAGTCCTTTTACTTCCATAGCTAATTGGTCCCAACGTGTAGTTTGGAGAGGTATAGTTTTGCACTGTTACTGCAGGTGTGTGTGTGTGAGGGACCCAAGTCTAGTGTACTTGTAGGGTCTTTTTTTTTTTTCATCTGAAATGATTTATCTATAGTCTTTTTTATGAATTAGAAAATACAAATTGTAAAAATCTAATTTAGGATTCGTATGACTGCATTCGCATTGGTTCACTCCTTTTATAATGCAACTAAGTACAAATATTAGTTCTATGTTTGCTTAATGACTTTTTTATTTATTTTTTTCACTTGATTCCCACTTTCATCTGTTTAGGTTTTAGTATCTCAATGGCACAGTATGTTTCTCAAGCTTGCATTCGAATAGAATTTGGCTGACCTTTGTTATTTCTTAGTTTGCTGTTAAGACAAAATAGTGTTCATTGCAAGTACTATATTAATAATATCCAAAATATTTAAATCTCCACAGGCTGTAAACCCAAATCAAAGCCACAGTAGAATGCCAGGTATTGCAATGTATTCATTTGATGCCAAATAACCCACATTCAGGGAGGTACTAAGTGAGCTGCATCATTACCAAGTGACTTTTACCTATTTTACAAACATTTCTACTCCATAACCCATTGTAAAAAATATATATATGTATGTATGTATGTATGTATGTATGTATGTATGTATGTATGTCATACTGCAGATGGTGACTCAGGAGGGGGTGCTGTTCCCTTGACAGTTTTTGTTGTAGTAGTTTTCAGAGGCTAGTTGGTATCAATGTTAAAGCACTGGACTGAGCCATGAGGTCCTGGGTTGTGACCCCAGAACACTCTCTGTGTGCTCAAAGTCTCTTAAGACCTTTCTCCAACCCAGCCTCTAAAACTGGGCAGTTGCTGTAAAGAAGCAAAATGTTTTCACCAAGTTAATTAAGATGCATAATAAAGGCCACGAAGAATTCATTTAAAGAAAGGGAGGTGGTCTTTTGCATTTTTTGGGAGCAGTTGTGATGCATTCTTGAACCTTAAACACATGTGCTGCAATGTCAGGGTCAGAGACAGCCTGAATGAACTCTTCCTGTTTCCAGGGGTGATGTTTTCAGACCCGTTTCACTGGCAGCTTCTCTGTTGACAATTTCTTTTTTCCCCACCCTGACATGGGGTTGCTTGCTATTAATACCACTGCTATTGAGTAGTGTGACCTGCTTTTAGGTACTGCTGAAGTTGTATCGTCATTTTTAGGTACAGTAGAGACTTGTGACATTTTGCACCATGTCATTTGATGTTTTCACCTACCCCGCCCCTCCCCCACAAACGTTGTAAATACAATAAGGTGGAGCAAAATAAACAAACCATTTGTCAAGCACACACTATCCATTTTATCATGTTTGTAATAATTCTGAGTGGTAGTTATTGCAATTCCCATAGCCTACTTTTTGTTTTGTTTGTGTTGTTTTGGAGAAGCTGCTTTGACTGTGTGTTTCAGTGTTTTCCGATCTAGCCTAGAAAGAACCAAATGATTTACTACTTGCTCTTTAACTTGGCTGTAGATTATTGAAATTTTAAGTAACAAAAAGTACTACAAATAAGGGGGAAAAAATACCTGTTAGTTGTCACAAACACAGATGTCCTTTTATGATACTGCTGTGAGCGTTTGGCCATCGGGCCAGGGAAAGTGGCTGCACATGTTGGCATCCATCACTGACCACACCATTGAAGCCTTCCCCGCCCACATTCATGTCCACATAGAAAAGAGCAGTTGACAGTCTCGTGCCACTTTTGGGATCCCCTAAAATAGTTTGGCTCCCTCCAATCCGGTTATGTTTCAGACCCACATCTCCCCAACATTTCATTTGGTTTCTTAAATGCTCTCTCCAAGTTCAGGGAAACAAACCTTTTTTTTAATTGCTTTTTCTTTCTCGGACAGTATGAAAATCTCTCCTGCCTGTCATATTTTTCTCTCGTATTAATAACCTCGCACCCTTTGCAAGCATTCCAGCAAACCAGCTGGAGAGGATTAAGAAACTTATTGGTACTGTCTCATACTTTAGATGCCGGTCTGGCATCTGCTTGGGGGTCTATTCTTTTTCATTTTATATAATCCACAGAACAACATGCACAACATGGCAGGGGAAATTGTTGTAAGTCTGTGAACCTATATCTGTTTATGTACGGATGCGGTTTGCATTTATTTTCATGTGCAGTCCCTCATTTGGGATCCAATAAGCTGTAAATACTGACAGTTTAAAGTGGAGCCTCCTGTACTATGTCATAAACCATGCCAAGCACATTGTTCAGAGTTCCATTTTGGAGCTGGATCATCTCCAGGCAATGTGCACAGCGCTGTCAATGCGAAGGCCCTTCTGGAACCTGGATATTTTATTGGTGAGGTGGGGCTTATTTTAGTCCGGGGAAAAGGGCAGCTAGACAAAGACTATGCAGCACTAGGCAGTGTAGCTTGTGGGCTAGAGATGGGGGGGGGGAAGAGCCAGGAGTTACTGACCTTGGACAAACAATGTAACCACCCAAGACTCCATCCAAATCAAAAAAGAAGAGTTTAATGGGAAGAAAATCAATTATAATTTCTCTGGGGAGATGATAAAAGTTATCACATTTGTTGCAATTGGTACCCATTTTGATACACAACATTGACGAATGTCTGACATTAACAGGCAAATTAAAATATACATTCCATAAATAAGCAGAAAGTTTATCCTTACTGTAGTAGTGTACCTGCATCTGCTCCGTTTTTAATAGAATAATGATTTGAGTCCTCTTTGGAGAGATCTACTATTCGCAATCCTGTGCTCAGTGAGGAGATTCTGTAGGGTTAGAAATAAGACTCCCATTGCATAGCAGTTTGAGCCATTCCCATTTTTACTATTTTAATTTAAGACACACATTAGCTTGTTACCTATACACTGTGGCTAATCAAGCAAATAATAAAACCTGGAATGGGTGAAACTGCTACGGTGTGCAATGGGAGTTTTAGTTCCATCCCTGCTCAAGATCCTGAACTTTTGAATGTTCAGATAGCTGCGGCTTGACCTTTCTTAACACTTGGTCTCAATTGTACTGTAACTAAGGGCATAAAGGTATTATGATTTTCAGGGAGCTACACTTTTTGACTCCGATGTGATGCCAATGCCTTTAGCCTTGAGCACTAATGATAAACGGCACTACAGATTCACTGTCTTTATTGTCAAACGATATGCTGAGGATTTGAAAGCTTTCGGATAGCGGCAAATGTTTGGTGGAAACTGTAAACATGTTGAATTATTTATGGGAGTGCTGAAATGGCCTTTTATGAAGGTTACCATTATGATAACATTTGTTATAAAACACAGTAGTTAAAACAGTAATGCAGGATACTTGTTTTAATAACTGTCAATTTCCAAAAGGCTATATGTGTTCTTTTCAAATGGGGGTAAAGGTTTAAATCACTCACTTGTGTTGCAGTGTACTGTATATGTATAGAATAACATTGTCTGCAATTATGTCATGCCCTGGCACCAACAATGTTTCTTACCCCTTTTTTTTATTGCTTAAAGTAAAAATGGAAACAATTAAACTATTAAACAGTGACAGTATTAAATCGTAGCTTGTGAATACTGGTAGGTTATTTCTTAGCTAGATTGTCCTATTCCCAAATGAGTGTATTTTGTTTTTAACTAAGCATGGACCAGAATTTACTGTAGGTTAAAACACTGAAGTTATAGAATTCAGACAGGACTACTGAAAATAGTAGCAGTAGACGTTCTAATAGTCAGAGGTGATAGTCTGCTTGACAACTGATCCACAGCCAGCACTGTTTAAATGGGAATGAGCTGCATAGCAACAGTAGCTGTTCCACAGTGATATTGATGTGTATTAAACCTTCAGTACATAATGTCGTGGCAGGCGTTTTGTCCCAGATTATATTTTGCTGCTAATCCCACTGTAAATCACACCATGTCTACCAAGTGCAACTGTAGAGGAGACCCAATCCCCAGGTGATAAGGGGACTGGGAATGGGACAGGTAGCTGAATGGATTCCAAACTGTAGGGGCGGTCACATACAGTGCCTTGCGAAAGTATTCGGCCCCCTTGAACTTTGCGACCTTTTGCCACATTTCAGGCTTCAAACATAAAGATATGAAACTGTAATTTTTTGTGAAGAATCAACAACAAGTGGGACACAATCATGAAGTGGAACGAAATTTATTGGATATTTCAAACTTTTTTAACAAATAAAAAACTGAAAAATTGGGCGTGCAAAATTATTCAGCCCCTTTACTTTCAGTGCAGCAAACTCTCTCCAGAAGTTCAGTGAGGATCTCTGAATGATCCAATGTTGACCTAAATGACTAATGATGATAAATAGAATCCACCTGTGTGTAATCAAGTCTCCGTATAAATGCACCTGCACTGTGATAGTCTCAGAGGTCCGTTTAAAGCGCAGAGAGCATCATGAAGAACAAGGAACACACCAGGCAGGTCCGAGATACTGTTGTGGAGAAGTTTAAAGCTGGATTTGGATACAAAAAGATTTCCCAAGCTTTAAACATCCCAAGGAGCACTGTGCAAGCGATAATATTGAAATGGAAGGAGTATCAGACCACTGCAAATCTACCAAGACCTGGCCGTCCCTCTAAACTTTCAGCTCATACAAGGAGAAGACTGATCAGAGATGCAGCCAAGAGGCCCATGATCACTCTGGATGAACTGCAGAGATCTACAGCTGAGGTGGGAGACTCTGTCCATAGGACAACAATCAGTCGTATACTGCACAAATCTGGGCTTTATGGAAGAGTGGCAAGAAGAAAGCCATTTCTTAAAGATATCCATAAAAAGTGTCGTTTACAGTTTGCCACAAGCCACCTGGGAGACACACCAAACATGTGGAAGAAGGTGCTCTGGTCAGATGAAACCAAAATCGAACTTTTTGGCAACAATGCAAAACGTTATGTTTGGCGTAAAAGCAACACAGCTCATCACCCTGAACACACCATCCCCACTGTCAAACATGGTGGTGGCAGCATCATGGTTTGGGCCTGCTTTTCTTCAGCAGGGACAGGGAAGATGGTTAAAATTGATGGGAAGATGGATGGAGCCAAATACAGGACCATTCTGGAAGAAAACCTGATGGAGTCTGCAAAAGACCTGAGACTGGGACGGAGATTTGTCTTCCAACAAGACAATGATCCAAAACATAAAGCAAAATCTACAATGGAATGGTTCACAAATAAACATATCCAGGTGTTAGAATGGCCAAGTCAAAGTCCAGACCTGAATCCAATCGAGAATCTGTGGAAAGAACTGAAAACTGCTGTTCACAAATGCTCTCCATCCAACCTCACTGAGCTCGAGCTGTTTTGCAAGGAGGAATGGGCAAAAATTTCAGTCTCTCGATGTGCAAAACTGATAGAGACATACCCCAAGCGACTTACAGCTGTAATCGCAGCAAAAGGTGGCGCTACAAAGTATTAACTTAAGGGGGCTGAATAATTTTGCACGCCCAATTTTTCAGTTTTTTATTTGTTAAAAAAGTTTGAAATATCCAATAAATTTCGTTCCACTTCATGATTGTGTCCCACTTGTTGATTCTTCACAAAAAATTACAGTTTCATATCTTTGTTTGAAGCCTGAAATGTGGCAAAAGGTCGCAAAGTTCAAGGGGGCCGAATACTTTCGCAAGGCACTGTACATGTAACTACGCAGAAGCTCCAGACCTAAGGCTTTGTACTGACTCATCCATTTAGTACACAGCTGTTGTACAAAAAACAAGAAGCTCAGAGAATCAGATAGATTTTAAGATTCTAAGATCTTCTCAACAATTGTCCTAGTCACTAACCCCCTTTTTCAGAGGCACCCGGTTCTCAGCGATGGTGCGGTGCTCAGTTCTCATTTCTTTTGATCTTGTTCTTGCCAGTCAGAGAAATCATTCCTGTTTGATACTAATTGAGTGTTTGTTTGATTGATCGAGCATTGTTATACCAGGGGTGGACCCACTGAGACGCAACATCTCATTCCCATGGGATGCCCTAGTGACAGGTGCAAGTCCCAATCATTTCTTACAATACAAGTGTAAAGTCTGTAGACATAGCGAGCATTTTGGAACATCTCTGTAATGGAATTTTGAACGTACTTAACACCAATATATAATGTGCCATTCTTGAATGCTGTGCATGGAATAGATTTGCAGTGCGAGATGACAAATAAGGACGGCATGCACAAGTAATGTGCCACATAGCAAGTACACTGCTGTATAATATACATGCACTTGAAGGTGTGAGCACAATACAGAAAACACCAAGTAGAAATCATTTGGGGGTGTTTTTTTTTTTTTTTTTAAAGGAAAACTACTGTAAATTAAGGAACGCATTCCGTCCAGTTGCCTGCTAAGAGGCTGCCAGACTCTGGACAAATATGGAAGTGTGGATCAATGAATTGAGTTTTTATTCCGTATTAATTTCCTTAGCGCAAAGGTTGGTCATGTATCTTCTTTTCAAAGATAAATACAGTAACCCAGTGTTGTGAGGGATACTGTCTTACCTGTTAGAACTGAACCTGGGGGTGGGTGTGTGTTCCCACAGCAGGGACTTTGCAGTCCAACTGTAGACATTCTCTATAAGACAGCTGGCGGACTGACCACATTAAAGTGTGAATATCCCCTGGGACCAGGCTCTATCAGTCCTGAGGCTTGCAAGGATTGCTTTAGCATCCCTGGAATGTAGGCAGCCTGCTTCAAGCTTGTTGAAAGCATCAGCAGAATAACTGGTGATAAAAAGGGGTGCTTGTGAAAACCCTGACTTGTGAATTGGGGAGTTGACCACTCCTGTGGCATCGTCCAGAACCCTATCAGAACTACAATACGTAGACATAATTTACAGTGTTTTGTATTCATTGTCAATAATACAGTAACCGCAAAATGTATTTCACTAGTGTCTGTTTGCTCTCGTATTGTATCATTTAAGTTTGTTTACATTGTAAACTATAACAAATTAAGTCGGGCAGGAAGACATTTGTTGTACTATACTACAAACAGTATCAATGCAACATTTCTATAGTGTCGTATGTACAACCATTGGAGGGCAAACCAATCCGAACTAATAATTTTCAAAATTGGGCAGTGACATTTCAACCCTTACAGTTTTAAAGTAGCAGCTTGACAATGTAGGCCTAATATTCAATATGTAGTATTTTCCAATACAAATTGAACGTTGCAATATTTAAGTATTTGTAATTTCTATTGAAGAGTTTCGTATGATGACTTTTTAATCGCGTTTAATCATCTTAAACACTTGACCATATTGAAGACTTCACCATTAAAAAGCAAGGTCATCAAATGTTTCCAGAAAGAGAAATTTTGCCAGGTGAAGGTAGCTTAAATATTACTGACCCAGGTCCTGCAGCAGCTAACCACATTCCCTCTTGTCATAAAATATGAGGCTTATACTGAAATGCCTGTTTAATAATATGCGCTATAACTCTGAATCATTGTTGCGTAACAATTAAGAAGGTTATAACTCTATACGTTGCTGCCTGGAAAGGAGAACTTGCTTGGCTGTCAACTACAGATAATGCTTGAACCCCTGCATACAGTACAGCTCAACAACTTACACGCTGGTACCTGTACTGTATGTGGACAAGTATAAGGCAACAATCTGTTCTCGGCTTTCCTTGGCACAGCTCCATACAGATGCCCAGCACAATCTCGATTGGTTTCTACTGAAGCGGATGTATAAAATCTGCTCACCTTTTAAGCAGTCATTTTGGGCTAGTGTCTGTTGCCTACCCTCAGCAACCCCTTCCCTCCCAAAATACACTTCCTCCACACCTACTACAGTAGCTGTTCGTATGGACATCAGTATTTTTTTATTATTATTTTTGCATGTTCATGTTTATTCATAGCAGCTGTCAAATGCAGAATTGTTCATTTTAATAATATAACCGTATTGACCGATCCGAACCTATTATTATTTCACCTAGAATGAGAAATTTGAATGTGATAGTCTTCAGGAGTGATTGGAGATACACGTTTTAAACGAAAGTTACTGAGGCTTGAATACAGTTTGACAGGTATTATGAATCAACTTAATGGACAGCTTGTTATGCAGATCTGTAGCAGTAAGGGGAGTCTGTGTCTGTTGATGGCTGCAGCACTTGGATTTTGGTACGCCTCAGATCTTTTCATTCATCTGACTCCTCGTGTAAGCAGTTTTATTTTATATTCCTCCGATTCCTAAACCTGTAACTAAACACTGATGAAGTCAAGAAGCAGAAATAGAGCATTTCATTGTCCTGAGTAAATTAAAATAAATGCATACAAATTTCTCCACAGTACGATACAGGAACTGCAGAGATCTGGATTTTAATTTTAGTAGCCCAGTATGACCACAAGGGGGAGCAGCTCCCTAGTTGAAGTATACAACAGCACTAAGCCAGCAGAAGCAGCAGCAGCAGCATCTGTAATACTTTCAGAACTAACTGGATTCCGAGCCTATTAATTAATCAGCCCATTTCCCATCTGTCGAGCACCAGCTTAATCAACCGAATATGTTATTGACTCAAAGACTTCTAAAAGGAAAATAATGTTATAAGATTCTGTCGTGCCTGTCCCTGTCCTTGGCCTTGGAAAGCAGCCCTGGGATCTAGTGAGGTTAATAGAGCATATAGTTCTACTTGGATTATAGAGTATGTTTTTTAGGCTTTATGACTGTTCTGTTTGGGTGTAGTCCTATTGTGCACACAACATTCTGATGTAATTATGCTGTAACCTACAGGCGCATTGAGTGTGCAAGGAGATAGTCTAAAGCCGCTTTCACACTGACACTCCTTCTCAGGTCCTGGCTACCTGGGTCACAATCCTGTGTAATGTGAAACCACGTACCTGGGTCGTCATAACAAACAGCCACGCCTGCATGAAGGTTTCACTTCTGCAAGGAACATTTCTGTTTTATTCTGTTTAGCCATATTTTTGTTGATTTGAGACACAGCATAAGCCAGATTGTGTCTGTCGCCCAGTGTGAAATCACATACCCGACCCGCATGACACTGGGTCCTGACCTGCGTAGGTTCTGACCCGTGCCAGTATGTGAAAAGGGCTTAGGATGTTATACGAACAAGGGAGACTAATGCCTCAAAGTACTCTACTTGTTCTATTACAGTGCTTTAGTCTTTCTTTTTTTAAGTTCCTGGATTTTAATTTTAAAAAGTCAATTATGTGGTGCTTGTGCTTCCACTCTGAGTCTGACTTCAGCCAAATCAGTCATTTGGCTTTTGGAGCAATTGTTTGTTTATCCAAAATGTACCGTGTCGTGTTCCTGTAGGATAACAGGACTTGGAAACCCAATGAAAATGAATAGCTGACCATGTGCAACTTGCTCTACAAAAATTAGAGCCCTGGAAATGGTAACCCACCTCCATTTGAATACTGTATGTTAGTTTTGCATTCTGTGTGTAATATAGAAATGTTCTAGCTATGATGCAGTATTTTAATAATGTAATGTACTGTAACAAATTATTCTCTGAAAACTACTGTATTGGTGTGAAGGGGATGTATGAATCTCTATGCCCCCTCCCAAACACGTAGCCTACTTTATCGAAGATATTTATCCTTTCATCCAGCTGTGTAAGCGTTAGAATTTTTCGATTCATCGCAGAGAAAAATCAACCTTGACCGTTGCAGTTCATTGGCTAAAGTAATGGCGAAGTGGAATTGGCCAATGCATTTTTTGTTTCCCTTTTTTCAAAACGTAAGCAAATGTACTCTTGAGTTTTTTGTGGCTGCCGCTCATGCCAAGTATTCCCCTTTTCATATGGTTCAAGTCACCTAATCATTCTTACAAACATTTGTGCTTTAAATTATTCAGTAAAGAGGATTAGGATGGCATGGATCCTCTGGCCATTTAGTGTGTGCTGTGTTGTTTTTAGTCCTGTATGCTGTCATTGGCAGCTATATATTTAATTTTAATTTCAATAGGTCGTTCCAGACATTAATTTGTGCTGTGAAACATCAGAAAAAAACAAGGCGGCCACTTCCGATACTACATCTGAGAGGCACCAGACAACTCCCACACAGGTAATGTTACCGCCTATGTCGAAGGATCTGTTTTTTCAGTGGATCCAGGAGTTTGAGAAATCCAGACAATCCCTACATCCTCAGCCCACAGCTCTGAGTCTAGTTCCTGAGACGGCAACATTACAAAGCACAAGAAGAGGCAAGAAGATGTCTGCAGATGAACTCTTCCTCTCTCACTGCTGACACACAGTCCAAGGTGCTTGAGCTCCCTTTTCAGGGTGAGCTATTGTTCGACATGGGTCACAAGGATTCGCTGGCATGCATGGAGGCTAGAAAACCAATAAGATCTTGCTCAACACTGACTAGAGGGTCAGTTTTTAGCAGACCCTATCCTAACAGACAAGCAGGTTTTCGTCACCAACCAACTCAATCCTTCTCGGGTGGACAGGGCCGTTTCCAACGTGGCCAAGCTTCCAGACCACAGGGCTCTTCGTGGCTATAGCAGAGGAAGAGGTAAACCTACTTCATCCTCCTGACATTTCCCAATGTATATGTCCCTCCGACCACTTGTCTCTGCCTGTAGGGGGAAGGATATCACATTTCTTGATAAACTGGCAGAAAATAACACAAAATCAGAGGGCCCTGGAGCTCATACAAAACGGATACAAGACCACCACCAACAGAAATCATCCACACTTTACTGGACTGGTCAAGCCCACAAGGGATCTTCTTACAAGAAGAAATAGAACAGGTCCCTACATCAAGATTTAAATATCCATCTCTCCAACCCCACCCACTCTGTCGGATTTTCTCTGTCTCTCCCCTCTCTCCTTATTCCACCCACCATCTACCTATCACTCTGTTCTCCTATCCTCTCTCGCTGACCTGGGAACCTCCAGCACTGGTCTGGCCTGGTTCTCCTTCTACCTTTCCGACCGCACCTACCAGGTAACCTGGCACGGCTCAACCAACACACCTCACCCTCTCTCAACATGAGCCCCCCAAGGATCAGTCTTGCGTCCTCTCCTGTTCTCTTTCTACACCCACTCCCTGGGCATCCTATGGTTTCTCATACAATTTCTATGCTGATGATGCTCAGATCTTCCTCTCCTTCCTCCCCTCTGATGCCACCATCCCCTCCTGTATCTCTACCTGTCTGTCTGCTATCTCCTCCTGGATGCACTGGCATCACCTCAAACTCAACCTCTCTAAATCTGACCTCCTTTTCTTCCCCTCCTCGTCCTCCCCCTCCTCTGATCTCTCTCTCCATTCCTCTGGAATCTACCACACTCTCTCCCTCCTCCTCCTCCTCAGCTAAGAACCCCTGTCTCTCCTACTCCCAGCACACCTCCACTCTAGCACGCACCTGCCATTTCTTCCTGAGCAACATACCAAGAATCCGACCCTTCCTCACCAACTACTCCATGCAACTCCTCGTCCAGGCCCTGGTACTCTCCCGCCTAGACTACTGCAACTCCCTCCTGGCTGGACTCCCTGCGTCCGCCACCCGTCCGCTCCAGCTCATCCAGAACTCTGCTGCTTGCCTGGTGTTCTCTCTGCCTTGCTTCTCCCACTCTACTCCACTGCTCCGCTCTGTCCACTGGCTCAGGGATCTAAACAAATACATTCTTACAAAGAAATGCAAGATGATATCACTAGACACAGTCACCAAGGCAGTTCAACCAGGGGATTGGCTGATATCCATAGTCCTCAAGGACACATATTTCGATATCCCCATTCACAAGGATTACAGGGAATACTTCAGATTCACCATCAGGGTAGGTCATTATCAATTTAAAGTACTCCCATTTGGAATATCCACTGCTCCCAGGATGTTCACCAAGGTTATGAACACCTCAGAAGCTTAGGCATCCACTTATACCCCTATATAGATGATTGGTTGATACGGGCTCCATCCAAAAGAGAGGGCAGTAGTATACAGAAACAGAACTATTGACCTATTCCAGGAACTTGGTCTCCAAGTGAACAAAGAAAAGTCAGCCTCATTCCAACACAATCCTGAGTGCACAGTTCAACGCTATCCTAGGAACAGTGTGCCTAACCCGAAGAGAGAATAGCCTTCATTCGTCATCTTGCAGGTCTTTTCATTGTAGGAGCAAGGCTCTCCGTAAAACTATTCCAGCAATTCCTGGGTCACATAGCAGCAGCAGATACTTTGAACAGTGTCTTCTTTCTTCCTGGAATATAACCCTTCCAGATTCTCATCGCATCAAGGTCTCTCTGGGAGCAGCAAGAGAAGCAAGATAGTGGAAATTCTCACCTCGAGTAGTAATGGGGCTGAAATTATTTCAACAACCCCAACTCTCCGCCTGTCTACCTTCAGTGGTGGGGAGCACACTTATCAGAAGCACAGGTTCAAGGCAGTTGGTCACCAAAGCAAAAACAACTACACATAAACTATCTGGAACTGCTAGCTATCTTCCTGGCATTGAAACACTTTGCATCGGTCTTAATACAAAGAGAGGTATTGATTCTTACAGACAACACCACAGCAACAAAGTACATAAATCATCAAGGGGGTACACGATTGTGGGGCTTATGTCTTCTAGCCATACAAATCTGAGACGACCTTGCAGACCGGCTGAGCAGAGAAAGATTGCCTCAAAAATGGAGAATCAAGCCAGAGGTGATGCAATGGATTTTCCACAAACTGTGTCTCCCAGACGTAGACCTGTTTGTTTCACCAGAAAACACACAGCTACCAAGGTTCTGCTCCCGATATCATCAAGAAGCAGTCATTGCAACAGACGGGTTGTCCATTCCCTGGTCAGACGCCCTCATGTATGCATATCCTCCCCTGCCATTGATTCCAGCTCATTCTAGTGGCTCCCTACTGGACCAAGAGGTTCTTGTTCTCGGAGATTGTGGAACCAGCAGAAACGAGACCCCTACACTTACCAATGTTGCAATTTACTATGTCAGGAACAGGGGAGGATGTTGCACTATGATCCAGCATGGCTGAAACTAACTGCATGGAGATTTAACGGTAACAACTTTTAAATCAAGGGCTATCTGAACAGGTAGTTAACATTATGCTTGCTTCTAAGAAGCTATCCACTTTCCAGACCTATACAGGTAAATGGAGAGAATATGTTGCATGGTGCAACTCAAGATCTTTGCAAGCCACAGATATCACATTTACCAGTGTTTCTGTCTTGCCTCAGTATCTTATTCTTTTAAAGGTTTTGAATTATGGGCAGCAGTGTGGAGTAGTGGTTAGGTCTCTGGAATCTTGACCGGAGGGTCGTGGGTTCAATCCCAGTGGGGGACACTGCTGCTGTACCCTTGAGCAAGGTACTTTACCTAGATTGCTCCAGTAAAAACCCAACTGTATAAATGGGTAATTGTATGTAAAAATAATGTGATATCTTGTAACAATTGTAAGTCGCCCTGGATAAGGGCATCTGCTAAGAAACAAATAATAGTAATTATCGTCCATTGGGGGTCAACAAGCAGGCTACCATCCTGCGGTTTCCAGATTTCTTTAGGGTGTTAACCACCTAAGACCCCCAAGGAAATTCATTGTCCCACAGTGGAGCCTTAGCACTGTATTGGGAAAAAACGTATGGAACCACCATTTGAACCCATGGCAACGTGCACAGAAAAGTTCCTCACATGGAAAACAGCATTCTTGGTAGCAGTCACATCAGCAAGAAGGTTAAGCGAGATCCAAGCACTTGTCATTGATGCACCATACTTCCATACTTCCAATCCTTTTGAGACAGGATTATATGTAGACCCAATCCTCACTTTCTGCCTAAGGTGGTAACTCAATTCCATCAGGATCAAGTAATTGTTTGTCTTGCTATTCTTGTCGTTTGGACCCCAGAATCAGGGCAAACCAGTTTCAAAGCAAACAATTGCTGTATGGATCACATCCTGCATCGATTCTGCTATAATCTTGGTAAGAAACCTGTTCCTGGATCCATTAAAGCACACTCAATGAGGGGAGTTGCTACAACTTGGGCAAAATTTAAATCTGTCCCGATTTCAGGACATCAGCAATGCAGCTACATGGTCATCATTTAAAATCTCAACCAATCTTTGCTCACTCTGTTTTATCTGTAGTTTCTAGGTCTAACATCTAATCCCCACCCTTCATCTGCTTCTTTGGTACAGTTCACTCTTTGGTGTGTGGAGTTCATCTGACTAGGTAAGAAGATGAAGATTACCTGTAATAATGGTTTCTTCGTAGTCAATGAACTCCACACACCTATATCCCTTCCCCCTTTTTTTCCTTTTCCTTTTCCTTTTGGTTATTTCCTTGTTTTTTGAAAAATTGGACAGTGACCCTAAATGTAGTGTGTGCTTTATAGTGGAGGAGCATCTAATTGGCACCTGCCGGGACTATTTCTAGGATCCCTGAGAAACCACTCAGATTTTTTTTTTTCTCCTGACCCAAGCAATATGGAGACTGGGAGTTGACTCGGTGTGTGGAGTTCATTGAAACCATATTACAGGTAATCTTCGTCTTATTCAGACTTCATGTTCTGCTGCCTTATTTTCCTAACTGCAGTCTGAGATTTAAAACCTGCTTCTTGTGTCCTTTGCATTGGATACTCATTAGGTGCCTTCCACCATCAGTATAATACAGACAAACATGCAATCCTAACTGGGGCTGAGTCCCAAACAAAAAAAAAAGGATTTGATCAGTTGTTGGTGGATAACAAAATCCTGATTTCAAATTCTTTTCAAGTCTCTGTGGTACATGGAAAAGTTAGATTTTGTTTTAATAAAAAGCCAAGAAGTTGAAATCAGCCCTGAGATCCTATAAGTAATTTCCCAAGATGTTAAATGTGTTTTTCCCAGCAATCTTAAACTTTGCTGTGATTTAGACTTGGGGGTAGAACATACAGTAACTGTGTATTAATTGGAAATCCTGAGGTGAAGCTGGGAGAGAAAAACATGTGCAAATGTATAATCCACATAGATCAAAGCCTAATGTGAAACTCTGCAGCCAGAACAAAGCTCATAGACTGTACAGTACAGATTTTCCACATTTGAGCCGGGGGCTCTGAGTGAGCTGCTAACTACTCTGGCCCCATCTCTCCCAGCAGCTCTTGCTCAGCAGTGCTGTTTGAAGAGTTTTGGGAGACGGTATTACTGAGACTGTGGAAACTGGCTGTTTACATTTACAGCAAACCTTCAAAATCATGATCTTTAACTCCACAGTATTTGTTTTTAATTATTCCCCATAATCTCCATGTTCTACTTCTCCATGGGCATATTGCACACAATTGTGTTATTGTATTCTTTTTGTTGTGTTCTTTAGCATCAGGTATTCTTATTTATTGGCTGTAATATCCAAACTGAGCTTTTGGGAACATCTTGTGTACGACTGTGTTTACAGTAACACTTACTGAATATGATCCTCCCACATACAGATCAATAGTGTGTTTTTTTTTTTTTTTTTTGTATGGGTAAAGGGAAAGGAATAGTCATTCTTTTGTATTAAAAATAAAAAAACCATCCTCCCCCTTAATACTACACTACATTACAGCACTTGCAACGGGTACAACTGTGGTGATTTCGTCATAGCCGCATGTGTATGGCAGAACATGAAACCTTTATTGTCCTGTTTATGCAAAACCAATTTTGTTCATGGTTTTTAGATCTCTATACTGTAGTTGTATTGTCAGTGTACATTAATTGCACTCAAACCAGCAACATGTGATCTAAATCTGGCTCACATGACCAGCTCTGAGAAACAAGTTTGTGTATACATTTTCCACTTTTGTTTTAGGTAAATCTAAATCTTAATACAGTTCTGTATTAAATCCTGTATTGACAGATTATGAGCTGCTGGAAAATTCTGTGTGTGGGCAGGAGGTATTTTTTCTATTCAGGTCGAGTGTAGTGATTTCAATAAGGAGGTTTTTAATCAAAATTAAATTGCAACAGGGGTGGAAATAATTCCCCCATTGCATTGCAGCTTGTTGATCATTTCACAGTCTATGAGTGACATAACTTATTGGCAAGAACATATTTGATAGTACAATTATTTTATAATGTAAAAGTGTTTAGTTGCGTGTTCTGCCACTGGGACATGACACTAGTCTCAAGGGAATATTCTGTTTGTTTAAAAAAAAAAAAACTAACAGGGTTCCCTCTGGCTGGGTAACTAGCTGTACTTTAAAAGCTGTGACTACATAATGAATACAGGGCTGGAACTGCATGGCATGTAGGAAAATTGATTCCTTTAAACATAAGGCTTTGCATTGCATTCTGCAGGACCCAAGGTTAAATCCCAGAGATTGCTGACATTCCAACCAATTTACCTAGGATGGATCATGTTGGTGTGATCAGGCTGACTCTTGCATGCGTGGCACATTGTTTCAGCCTAGATTAGGAAGAAACCTATAGGGTCACCAGAACGCTAGAAGTGATGCACATTTAATTGAAAATGGCCAATTCATCTTGTTAGCATTGGTCATCTCTATCAGCAAAGGAGACAAATTGACACAATTCATCCTCAAAACACGCTAAGCAAATATAGTATATAATTTATTTCTTAGCAGACGCCCTTATCCAGAAACAAAGAAACAAATGTGTTCCTATAAGACTGTCTATCAATTAGGTGTGTTAAGTCTTGCCTCTTTCATCCATACAAGGAATGAATAGAAGAGTTTTTAGAGGGTTTTTCTTTCCATGTCTAAATTCATTGTAATTAACAATGAAACAAATTGCATACTGTAGGATCCATTGAATGCACAATGTGTGGCAGTTTGCCTCCAACCAAATGACTGTCCGGACAGCAAGGTTGAATTAAGTTCCTTTAGTGGTAATTAACTTTGAACTAAAACTGAAATCTGTGGCATACTTTAGATATAAATAAGAGCTAAAAGTGAATGACAAAATATGTGTTCTTTTGAGGTCTATCCTATTTTAACAGTGTTGCCTAAAATCATACAGGTGCATAGAGTATCTCCACAGTACCTAATCAGAATTGAAATATGGTTTCCCTTTATTTCTGGAGAGGCAGAGATCCTGTCAACTCCATTTTCTGTTTTAATGCATTTCCATAACAAACAGTCAGAAATCTTTAAATCTTCTGTACCCCTCCGTGGTTTATGTCATACTTCTCTGGCTGTCCTAAATTTTACAGGATGACTGGGCTTATAATTACATTGAATAAATCAAGTGAAGAATAGGTTTTTAAGGGACTGTCAAGGTGATTTGAATGCCACTTGGTCATTTATTCTTTCAATTTAAATAGTGTGTCTGTGGCTAGAAGGGTGAGCAGTGTGGGTGTTATAAATTGAGCCGCTCAGTGCATTTGCATTATGCCAAAATTTGTGTCTGCAGGCTTATACAAAAAGAGGAGCGGTGTTTTCTTTTTTTTTTTTGAACTTCAGTGAGCAGATAAGGTTTTCCCAAGCCAATCCAGAAATGTGTACTGAAGACAGCAACACTAACATGCAGAATACTGTACCTTGCAGTATAATTCAAATCCATAGGGACATGCTTGCTGCTGCTTCCATTGTCTATCAGGAATACAGATACGCTATTTCTGTAGAACTAGAAACAACTCGTAGTGCTGGCGTGTAGGCCCCTACTCTGTGTGCACTTTATAGTTTTATTACTGGTTTTATTTGTAGAAAGTGATGTGAACTGTAGAGCAAAAGTTTAATGCCTTGTATCAGTCCTGTCCTGTCTGTTTTAAAAAAGTCAGACTGAACAAGCAACGTCCAGTTACTGTCAATAGCAAATATATATAACCTGTGTTTGTATGTTAGTGTACACAATAGTAGTATTGACGAGTTGGGATGTGTACAGTATGGTATTCAAGAGAGAACATTAAATGTGTTAAATGTATAGTTTAAAAGTTAATAGTGATATTAATTTACATACTGTACAGTGTATATTAAAAGTGGCAGCATATGGAGCGCATTCCTTAACGGATAGCGGATTCCAAAATGACTCTGAGGGAGGTCCTGGAGAGAGGCTCCGCAGCAGCTGTTGGGATTGGCAGGCGCTGCTTGGGATGTCAGTGACAGCGGTAGTTTATAGCCTGTGGCTTTTTTGTTGGAACTTGGACTTGGACTAGACCGAGTGAGCTGTCAAGCTAGGCAGTCCAGTTGGTTTGAGGCTAAGGGAGAATAAAAGCACAGCAGGCCTTGGGTGCAGTTGCCCTGTTCACGTACTTGCTCTAACTTGCAGCCCCTAGTTTTCCTCAAGGAAAATGGTTTATTAACCAGGCTTGGCGATGCTTCGGCATTGCCTGATCCCTGGCTTCGCGTCAGCCAGCTACCGACGAAAGATGTCTAAACCGGCAGAGACGGCTCCCTCGGGCCAGGGCTTGGTGCTGCCTGATCCGAAGGCAGGCAAGGAGCCCTTGCCCCACCAGAATGTGCTCAAGATCTTCAACATCAACATCATCACCCAGGGATTGCCATTCTGCCGCAGACGGGTGAGTGGGGAGGGAGGGTGAGTGTGCTTGCATTTCTAACAAGCATTGAAACTTCAAAGAAATATTTCATTTTGCTATGGTGATGATTTTATATATAATGATTACATTTTATTGTATGCTTGCTGCCAGACTCCATTGGTATATCTCAAGGGTATTCTTGGTTTAATAATAAAAAAAAAAGAACACTGTAATTTCAGGGTAGTTTGGTGCTTTCCCTTCAGAAACTTTCAACATGGATTAGAAATGTTACAGAAGCATGAAACATGGTTCTAAACTTCCTGTCCTCGGTTAGGTGAACGTTTTTTATTCTACCTGGATGCTGTCTGGTACATTTAAAAGAAGCATTAAAGGTGAGAAAATGGTTAAATGGTAAGCAACCAGTTTTCTGTTAGCAGTTAATGTATCCCAGTGTTAAAACCACAGTTAAACCAGTGTAAATGTAGAGTGCTGAACCCCTCTGTTGTGTTTGCTAGCTAGCTGTATTAACCAATAAGGTGTTGATGTGCAGGTCGTTTTGCTTTTATGATAGTTTTTTCTCCAAGTAATTGCTTGGTTATTGACAATGGTATAAAAGAGTTATGTGTTATACAAGTAAATATGAGGTTCTCTTGAATTGGTCATGCTGTTCAGGTTCAAATGTACCTGATAATTTTATACTGTACAGTAATGAGGGCAGAACGTCTCTTAATCAAATCTTTCTTTATTGAAAATTAAATGTAGAAGGGCAAATGTCATGGTAACAATTATACGTTTATTCAGATATTGTATATGAACCAGATACAATTGCAGCTGGTACAGCATAAAAGCAATAAGATTTAAATCTGGACAACTGATGGAAGTATAGGCTATTTACACTGGCTGGATACAAAACACTTGAGTGAAGTCTTTTTATATACCCCGGCCTTTCTATGATTTACTTTTGACTTGCTTGAAATACTGTATTAAAACATACACGTAAAATCCCGAAATCACTTTCGAAATGACAGGACCCATGTAGAAAATGAATTCATCCTAAGGTAGCATGTGGTCTTACTCTATTATTTGTGTGACTTTGTGAAGTCAGACCTATGGCATCTAATAACACCACATTGTATATATGAACTGCCATTGACAGATATTCTTGCATTCGCAGGGGAAATGCATGGAGGGCCACTCCCCGTCTCCTTGCTAATTCAGCCCCCTGGTGCTCTCCCTAAAAAGGCTTGCACTTGCTTTACCTATTTTTAGTACATGTATAATGGTTCCATTTAAAAAATAAGTGAAATGTGCTGCATGATTCATGCAAGAATGATTGTAGGATTTATGCTAACATTGTTCTTTGGTGTACTTTCTGTAGTCTGTTTTAAGGAATATATCTGGAATAGTCACATGTGCTGCGCAGTATTATACCACAAATGGTGTGTAGCTTGTGTGAACTGGCACGAAAATAAAGCTATTTAATGGTCTAAGTAACAGTCTACAGTGGAAAACTAAATTGTATTGCAGTGAAACTGTATTGCGTGAACATTTAGCTCTCTTTCTAGAGGAAAAAATGGAGCACGAAAGCTGGCTGCATGAGGCCAGATACACTGGTGCATCGTTCATAGACTATAAATATCTCTAAATTACAATCCAAGCATACGTCCTGCGCATTTATATTTAGGGTCGGGTTTGTGGTGCAGTGCGGCACCATTTTAAATACTGCGCACCCGTCACACTGCTCTTGACGTGGATGAAAGCCGTTTTTGCCATCTTGAATTGAAATGTGTCGAAGATGCTCTTTGTTTCTCATTTTAGTGTAATTGACTTTTTAAGGAGTATTTGATTTTGTTCTGCATCAAAACCCAGTTTTTTTTTTTAAATTGTTTGTTTGTTTGTTTGTTTGTTTGTTTGTTTGATAATTTCATTTTACCAGAAAGCTTAAGGGCAAGGTGTGTTAAGAGACTATCTTAATGAACTGACCCAATTACCACTTGGTGAATTGAATGAATGATCAAAAGAATGGAGACAAAAAAAAAAGATCTGAATGTTAATTCTGTGCATGTTAATGGTGTTTACGCGGTTGCTGGAGGTTCAAAGGGCATACATTAAACGGCTGGAAGAATTTCTGCGTCCTCACATCTTTATTTATATTTAAAGAGATCTGCTCAAAGACATGATTTAACATTTACTTTAGATTTAAATACCAGAAGATGGTGCAATACATAGAAACCCATTCCTTTTTTTTTTAAGTGATGTATTTTTTTATTTATTTTTTGACAGTTACCTTTGGCAACACATTTTATTCTGATTGTGGTGTTTCACCTGCTGTTGCACTGAAAATATATAGTGTACAGTGTATACTGATTTTTTTGGGAAGTGTGCAATTTGGATAATCAATTATAAAGCCAAAGCTTATCACTAGATAAAACGCCTGAACATCTTTTTGCCTTTGCTATACAGTAGCACGTTGCTAAGTTATATTCTAGGTGTTTAGTAGATAACAGATACTACTGTAGACTTAACTATTCTTGCTCGCTAAAAACATTCCTCCATGACCAGATTATTAATAAGATGGCTTCATTAATTGATGACTGCAGAAATAATGTTTTCCAACAGATTTGATTTAGTATACCTATGCGAAAACTTGCTTGCAGTCCTACTAATACCTTGTCACCATTTATTCCTAATTTTACAGTGGATCACAATATCTGAACTGCTCATATTGTCCTGTTTTTTGCAATTGTAATGATATTTAACATCAGTGATTTATTTTTTTAACTGTATATTTTGGCAGTATAAGATCACACATTGTTATCCTGGGCTAGTCCAGATCACTTTACTGAGATGAGTGTAGTCCAGTACTGGGTGTGGAGGATAGGAAACCAATATGTCCTCTCAAATGTACAGCTATGAAATATACACGTTTCTGATAAGTAGCAAGAGAACAGCTGGATTGCCATTTGGGCCTGGGAAAGCATGGTTGAAATGACATAGCATCTCCTTAATGCTTTTTAATTGGAAACCTAATACAGATCCTTGCTATTTATATCAAGATACTGTATGTGTTGCCAAACAAGAGACCTGTTTGCTTAGATTTGGGGGTTCTGGGATTTCAACCCAAAGTCTGGAAAGCTTAAAGGGTGGAGATAGTTTTCTCCTAATTGATTTCGGTTCATGGTTTACTAACCAAAAGAATATTAGATCCCAACAAGAGGAAATCATTTAGTACTGGTTCCTTTCATTTGCTTTTGGGACATGGGCGGGAGAAGAGTATTTCTTTTTAATCAAATACAGAAGCAAATGTCCAGTGGACCACTGTGACATTCAAAATCAAGAGAGTAAATGCTACACTCCGCCCAGTGTGCAGGATGCGCCCTATAGCTTGGAGATCACCGGTTTGAATCCAAGCTATGCCACTGCTGACCGTGCACGGGAGTTTCCAGGGGGCGGCGCACAATTGGACAAGTGCTGCCCGGGCGGGATAGGGGTTAGGTCGGCTGGGGAGTCCTTGGCTCACCACACACCAGCGACCCTTGTGGCTGGCCGGGTGCCTGTGGGCCGGCCTGTACGCAGTTCAGAACTGCGTGGTCCTCCAACGCTGTAAGTTCTGAATATGGCTGCATGGCGGGCTTGCAGAGTGAAAAAAAGTAGACGGATGACGGCACTCATTTCGGAGGATGCGAGTGTTCGTCTTTGTTTCTCCCGAGGTAGTTTGGGGGTTGCAGCGGTGAGCCAGGTTGAATAATAATTGTACATTCTAAAATTGGGAGAAAATTGAAAAGTGATTGGAAATAATTGGGGAAAAAAAAGAGTAGGATCAAGCAACTTTCTTGGCAATCCTTTTTTCGCTCAACTTTGTGCAGTGAAGGACAATTCCAAATCCACACCAAATACCTATGTTCCGTGGTCTTATTTCAAGAAACTATAGTACCCTGAACACTTCCACATCTTGATGCAGTGTTGAAGACAACTGTTTCATTACAGACAGCTGAAATTTTAATGTTGCCCCAAGAATGTAACCCTAAGTGCAAGTTCAGCAAGCTTGGTCAGACAAATTACATTTTGCAGTCTGCCGAATAAGAAATATTCCAATACAACAATTTATTTCTTTTATTTTGTCAGCCTTCCCGTGCCAGGCACCACGGAGGTGTACACAGTGCTGCACAGCTCAGCATTCCGACACTCCTACCCAAGAGAGAGGACCTTAGGTAAACAGCGACACTGATTTAGAGGTCACGACTCGGACCAGGGACACGTGTTCCTTCTGTCTGGCTTGTCTGGAAGTGCTTTTTAGCTGCCAGGGCCTGTGAACAGCAAGGCTGTAGAATACAGTAAAGGTTCCACCCAATTGTGTGAAGCAGCACAGTTGTATTTCGAACTTGATCTTGATCATTATTTCTGAGATATTTAAGAACTTTCTAATTGTAATAATTGCAACGGTATTTGCAATTTGAAGAAAAACAATATATACTGGCTCAATCTACCTACAGGCAGACATGGAAAACAAATGATTCAGACCATTCTTGTTACTTTAAATATTTGCTCACAATTTTGCTGGAACAGAAAGTAACTCTGTTAGGGATCAAGAGGACTGCAGTACACAGTCATGTGTCTCCTTCGATCACATTTCAGAAAACAACTTCTCTCGTTACACTTTATCCTGATTGCCAATGCTTCGGGTAAAATTGGTCAATACACCTTTGCGTTATGCTTTTAATCTGGAGAGCAGTTCAGTATTTAATTTATTTTTTCAGATAAAGCGAGATTTGGTGTCAGTCTAAAAATAATAATCTAGCATGTAGCAGACTGTAAAAGTATATTTTCTGTATTTCTACTACCAATGTCTGCACTAATGCAACAGCTAATAATTTACAGTATAAAATGCCCTATTCATGCAGCAGCAAAAAACATTCATTCTTAATGCGGAGTACATACCGGTAAGCATTCATTAAGGAGAAAATGGTTGTGGATCTTAATAGAAAAGCAGTAGAAATCCATTCATAATAGAAAATTGCTCATCAACTTGGTAGTGATGCTCTTTCCCACGCCACTCCATCATTGTGGAATCCTCCCCCATCTGGAAAACAGTGTTCAGTTACAGCAGCGATGTTTATTAAACTACTCTTAAAACTGTTACTCACTTCCCCCTCTCCCATATACATACTGTAACCTTTTTATTATGTGACTGGATATCATTTATTCATTTAATTTATTTTATATAAATATTTTGTCATCGTATTTGTAATTTCACTGCTTTGTGTACGTAGGAGACATTTGTTAGAGTTTATTGTCAGTGGGCCTTTCGTGCTAAAAGCTAATTATTTCTTGTTTTTTGTTTTTTGGGTTTTTTTTTTTTACACAGGATTAGTCAACGTTGATTTATCAGCTAACCAACAAGGACCCTATTGTGTCCTTTGGTATAACATCATTTATAAATGAGTGTACCAAAAAGATATCATGTAAAGAAATACATAAATGACATCTGAAATAAATCCAATACGTTCACTCGCTCTATGGAAGAGTGTTTCTTTCCTTTGCTTACATAGTCATTTTGAGGGGGCATCAGGTTTATTTTCTAATGACCAGTTTATTTACTGTAATATGGTGCATTGTTATACATCCCCTCCCCCCTCCGGCTTATAGTCTTTCAAATAATCGAACATTCTTTCAAAAGTGAAAACCCCAGCTTTGTCCCAGCACTGAAGTTTTGAACAGTTACGAAGTAGGCTATAAAGTAGAATCAGGGAAGCGTGTGTTGTCTGTGCGACACTGGAGAGTTTTGAAAATACTGCCATCTGTATTCCTGTTACTCTTCTATTAATAAACCTGCATCAGGAGATTTCCGATCTCCCACGATACAGCTGAGCAGCTGACAAAAATCTTATCATTTTTTACATATTTGTTTCTGATCGGTCCTGGCCTTTGCGTTCACTGCCAACCAAAAAATAAGCGATCAGTTTTTTAAAAAAAATGGAGAATACTGTAGACTCTCTAGAAATGTCTGTCGTCATCTCCCGTTACAAGACCAGCGTTGTATGGAGGCTCCCAGTTTTTATTTCCGTTAATGAATGTGAGCTGAGCGACTGAACAGCTGATTAAATTTTTTTTTTTTTCTTCTCTCTCTCTCTCTGTGCATGAGGGCAAGGTTACTCCAGGGATGGGCGGGACTCGATTTGCCCTTGGACTCAAAATAAAAACAGAAAGGCATCTGCTGAAACTATTCTGAGCGAATTTTGTTCCTGAGCAGGATGCAAAAAGCAAGGGTGGCTGTTAAGCTGGTTTTCTTTTTAAACGAAGTGCCAGAGCTGGTTCGAAAATACCCACTTGCTGGGTTGTTCCACTTGGAGTTGTCGACCATTTTTGCTTTGACTCGCTTAGAAATGAGCTGATGAGCATTGATGTTGGGGCTTTTTAAACTGATTAACATTGAATACAGGTAAATTGTTCAGCAGTCAAACTTTATACATTTTAACCAAATGGTCACAAATCAGAAGAGGGAGGCAGGAGGGCCTACGTTTAAATTCATGCTCCGTCTCTAATCTACACTACTGGGTACCATCTGGGTTGAATGGACAGGAGATGCTGCATCTAGATTGATGTACCATGGATAAATCGTTTTTAAATAAACATGCATGCTGTCAATGCAAATTGATATGCAAATTTTTGTTAGAAATCCCCCCCCCCCCACTGTTCATTAGATGGTATGTAACTACGTACAGTACTGAGCTGTCCACATTGCCAGGACTGATTCACATTCAGTGCAATGTAATGTACCGTTTCTCATCCGTAACTTAAATCAAACAGTGATAAAATGAAAGTTTATGTAGACAAACGTTTCATCTAATGATGTCATCAGATGTTTTTTATACAGTGTGGTGGATGATTTTCTGCTCAGTCTCTTCCAAAGGGTTCAAAGCTGCCAAAAATCTCAATCCTGAAAAGGTAACTTTAGCGCTCCATTACTGCTAAAAAGTTCTGTTTTTATTTATCAATCGACTGCACCTAACTATCTAATACAGCATGTAGCTGTGCCTTATACACCATCAGCCACCATTTAAAGTAGAATCAATCCTGAGTATTGATTGTAAGTGCCTTTGGATGACTTTGGCTCTGTTTGTTCATTCAACATCGGCACTTTCTTTTCATTATCTGGCTGAGACCCAATATTGAACTTTCCCGCATTCTTTTAAACAGTGTCCGATTTAACCCCCCCCAACCAACCCCCACCCTCGACCAGTATACATACTTCTAATTGGGTCATCACACTCCAAGGCAGCCCTTGAATAGACTGCTGTAACTGATGCGGCTGTCTGCATGGTTTGTTTAATCTGTAGATAAAACCCGAAGCCTCTCCCTGTGTGGTCCTGTTGGCACTGCTTAGTGCATGTTCAGAGGTTGCTCGAAGGAGAGTAATTTCCTGCAGCTTAGGCAGATGCTTCAGATGCAAGGAATGCTTTGCAATATTATAATAGTCACAAGATCCAGGGAGCAAGTTGGGCACTGCTTCTACAATATGAGCCTGCAGCAGAAGATAGAACATTGCTTCATTTGGCTTGCTGAATAAAAAAAGAAATAATGATTATATATATATATATATATATATATATATATACAGTAAATAAGTAGATATCTAAAGATATAGAAGCTATAGAAAGCAAGTGTGATACTAAACAAGGCTTTGAAAGGGTACCACGCACAGCTGTAATTATGGCATTTCTTTACATTGTCCGCTGACTGCATTTGAATTCTGAGCGCTGCAAAGGTTACAGCAATCTAAACCGTGCAGCCTGTTTGTTGACCGCCAAAGTATTCAGGTGTGGAATCTGTGCCATTTGGGGTGAGTGTAGTCCATTGTGGAGTACAGAGAACTTTTTATACAGTACATTTATACTCCCTTGTTTGGGGATAGACATGGGGTTTTAAAATATGTTTTGTTCAACTTGGAGCTACAGTAATGGTGCCTGAATCTGTGCTCTCTCTGTTTGCTTGGATCAATAGAAACTGGATTGAACAGGAAAATCGAATTACTTTCTTTTTCTTTTTACTTTTTGCGAAAATTGTCTTGAAGTTTTTCAAACGAGCTGAAATGGAATGCGTATAGAGTAGCCAAAGAGGTCGTTCAGAAATGTTTCAAACACAGAACAAGTATTAAACGCCCTGTGAACAAAAACTTGAAATCTATAGTTCAGTACCGATCCACTCAGATTGTGGTTGTTCCATTTCTATAGCATTGAGCAGGGCAGGGAGCAGAGTGGCTGAAATGTGCTCCTCGTTGCTTAATGTGTTCCTGATAAAGTACTATTGGATGAAACCGTACCCTGTTCTAAAGAGAATTTTATTAGACTAATGTCTATGTTCATGTTTTAGATCAAATATGCGCCAATGCTCCTTATTCATGATTTTGTCATGGTAAAATATGTAAAAAAATCACGTCAGTCTAAACGTACAGTAGACAATTTCACGAAATGGTCACAGCTCCCAAGATTTTAACTTTAAAAACAGATATTTATTAATGTTTATTTGTATTAAATAAACATGTATTTAATGTGTTTTCTGTTAACACACACTCCTAGTCAAAAATAAACACTAGATTTAAAAAATAAAATTGAACTGTACCTTTTCAACAACCATTACAGGAATATGCTTACCCTTTAATTTTACATGTATTCCTTCTCCAGATGTCTAAAAAAAAAACAAACAAAAAAAAAAAACACAAATGTAATTTTTATAATAAATGCTCTGGTTTTAAATTGAGAATTGTACAACAATATCCATTTTGTTAATGTATTTTTTAAACACAGCTGTGGGTTTGGTATAACAAGATGTAGCCCACATTTAAAGGTTCACTACTGATACGACGTCTGTCATCCGTGAGCACATTTTTAAAAGATTAGATGGCTCGTTCTGCATCTACACTGTGGACAGGTACTGTTGAGCACCGCAGGGGAACCACTGCAAGAGCTGCAAATCGGGGTTTCATGCTTCTCCAAAACTAAACTCCTCCCTTTTAGGTTTTGTATTATCAAGGGTATGCAGAGGTATATTCTGTGCACAAAGGGCTTTGGTTAATTTGAAAAGCTCCCTTCCCTTCCATGAAATTGTTTGGGATATTGCTCTGTGAGTTGCATAGAACTTCTAGGGCTACAAATTTTCCAGAATCGTGGAATTAGGCATTTTAGGAATGGAATTTTTCAGTGTTGTGTTTTTCTCCTCGCAACTCCAGTTTTCTGCATTTTTTTTTTTTTTTTTTGGAACTACACCCAGCCAAGTTTGAGTTAACTCATCAAGTGACATCACTCGCATGTCTCTGCTAAAACTCAACATGGCGACTGCCCCAACGAAGAAGAAAAAATGCAGTGTTTCAGCAAAAGACAGTGTTAAAACATTTTCTGATTATCTACATGACGATGGTGGGATACTGTTCTGCAAGTTTTGCTGTCATTTGATTGATCATGTGTCAATACCATTTAAAGATCATATTGCCAGCCGTAATCACGTAGATAACAAGAAAACAAAAAGACGGCAACAAAATGGCAAAGCACTGCATTCTTCTATGCTGAGAAACTTAGACCCAAGGTACTGCGCTCAAGGCGGGGCCTTTCCCGAAGTAATTTAAATTTAATTGTGTATTTCATTATTGTTTTTAGTTTTTCTTTCAGTTCTACCTGCATTTAATAAAGCTTTTTACTAGCTATACATTCCTTAGAGGAAATTGATCACTTTAACACTAGAACTACTGGAGTTATATGCATACCTAGCACTACCATGAGCAATTGACCGTCGCATTAAAAACAACATAAATATTATAATGAAAGGACAAATAATTGGATATAAGTCATAGTTTTATTCAGGCACGTCCTATAAAACATCTGCGTAACCGAAACATTGTAAATAAATGAACATTTGAACAGAAATGGGTTTTATATACAATCGCAACAGCACAACATGTTATCAAAGAAGCCTAAGTGCTGGCACAGTCCACACCAGATGTTGCACTTTCCACACACTGCCTTTGCACATTGGGCACAGCTATTAAGAGTCATGTTACCGTTGCATTTGGCAACCTGGCAATGTCATCTCTTGCGGCTGGCACCAGGGTCGTGACATAATGACAATGAATGTGGAAATTACCAAACCGAAATGGATGATGAAAAAGAGCGAACCACTATAGTCAACAAAGAGCAACTTGTACAAAGTGAATTGGTAGAACCGCAAGAGTGGCCAGTGCGTAAAAAACAAACAAAAAAACATCTTGAGTGGGTATGATATGTGGGGGGAAAAATGAAAATGGCCTTTTACAGCAAGGAATTGGTTGGTATGATGTGCAAGCTCTGCCAGAAACACAGAAAAGATTGCAAAGGATCAGGGGGTAAATGGAGCAGTGTAGCCTGGGTATAAATTAGGGTGGATTATTATTAATTATTATCATAATTCTTTGTCTTATTATATATTTATGGTAAGGCTGTGTTTTTTGTTGTTTTTTTTTTTGTCTGTTAAGTGCTCCCATCTATAATGCTCTGCCACCCAGCTATACAGAATTCCTGGGGAGAACCCTGTCATTATCATCTTGCCCGGCAGCGAGAGTACCACACTGTCACCCAGCCTTTGGTTAGCTGGGCGAGTCCCATCCTTTGACCAAATAGCCATTGACCAAATATTTAGGAGACTGTGTGGTCCAGTGGTTAAAGAAAAGGGCTTGTAACGGGGAGGTTCCCGGTTCAAATCCCACCTCAGCCACTGACTCATTGTGACCCTGAGCAAATCACTTAACCTCCTTGTGCTCCGTCTTTCGGGTGAGACGTAATTGTAAGGCTTTGGATAAAGGCGTCTGCTAAATAAACAAATTAAATAAAATAAATAAATTTAGACTGAAGGTTTCCACTTGCTGGACCACAAGCTGTCCAGCGACAGGATGTTGGCACCATATGCTCCACGAACAAACAATAGTGCAATAAATGCTTTCATTGACCAGGAATCATCATTTAGTTGTCGGTGGGTTTCAGCTTCAGTGCAAGATTGTATGTGGCGAAGCATCCACTCATCTGTCAATAAACGAAAAGCACTCAATACTCTCATCAGAGATGTTGCGTTTTGCATATGGAGTGTGTCCTGAAACTTCTTTCAAAACATGTTGTTGACTCCTTCTTACAACGTGGAGACCAGGATTTATAGTATCCCAAACAGTGCCATCACGACCAACCTCTTGAATACCTGGTGGTGCTGGCGTTACTGCTGGAGAAGCGGCTGGTACAGGTGCAGGGGCTGACACATGAGAAGCGACTGGTACAGGTGCAGGGGCTGACACAAGAGAAGCGACTGCTACAGGTGTAGGGGCAGACACATGAGAAGCGACTGCTACAGGTGCAGGGGCTGACGCATGAGAAGTGGCTGGTACAGGTGCAGGGGCTGACGCATGAGAAGCGGCTGGTACAGGTGCAGGGGCTGGCGCATGAGAAGCGGCTGGTACAGGTGCAGGGGCTGACGCATGAGAAGCGGCTGGTACAGGTGCAGGGGCTGACGCATGAGAAGCGGCTGGTACAGGTGCAGGGGCTGACGCATGAGAAGCGGCTGGTACAGGTGCAGGGGCTGACGCATGAGAAGCGGCTGGTACAGGTGCAGGGGCTGACGCATGAGAAGCGGCTGGTACAGGTGCAGGGGCTGACGCATGAGAAGCGGCTGGTACAGGTGCAGGGGCTGACGCATGAGAAGCGGCTGGTACAGGTGCAGGGGCTGACGCATGAGAAGCGGCTGGTACAGGTGCAGGGGCTGACGCATGAGAAGCGGCTGGTACAGGTGCAGGGGCTGACGCATGACAAGCGGCTGGTACAGGTGCAGGGGCTGACACATGACAAGCGGCTGGTACAGGTGCAGGGGCTGACACTGACCGCAGCAGCATTGCCGTGTCTGCCTTTTTTTTAAGCGAAAATTCTTGAAAATCTGTACATCCGTGAGTGTACATTTTTTTTTTTTTTTTTTTTTTTTTTTTTTTTTTTTTTTTTTTTATTATATATATAGCCCAGCAGCTCTTTCACACACACTACAGTACATCTTGCCGTCTCGATAAACAAGACACGGGTACGTCATCTCCCATTCAGAATGTCTGCGTCCCTTTCCCATTCTGTGCGTCCCGTGAACGCAAGACAAAATATTTTTATGTTAACACGATCTCTCTCTCTCTCTCTCTCTCTCTCTCTCTCTCTCTCTCTCTCTCTCTCTCTCTCTCTCTCTCTCTCTCTCTCTCTCTCTCTCTCTCTCTCTCTCTCTCTCTCTCTCTCTCTCTCTCTCTCTCTCTCTCTCTCAACTTCAAATAATTGCCAGATCTCAAATAATAGCCTGTCACCAATAAGCGCCTGGACTCTATTAAAGCATTGGAGCTGAGGAGGAGCTTGAGCGTAATCAACTGCTAATAAGTGACAGCGATGAAAGTGACTCTTGGGATTAATAAATAATAATAGAAAAATGCACATTTGTTTAATGCAGTTATTACATTATTAAAAGTTTTGATAATTAAGCTTGCTGAAAGTAGGCCCAATACAAACCTCTTGGTGTATTTAACGTGTTTTGTACAAAGTTTGAGATTAAACCATAAATTAATTTTGGTAATGATAATTTATTGCTTTTATTGTTAATTTTTACAAACATTTTAGAAGTGTATTATTATTTATTATTATTATTATTATTATTATTATTATTATGCTGTAAGCGTAGCCTACACACCTGTGTTCTGATATCTACAGGGCTGCCTTTTAGTGGATTTAACTCTTGTTGTTGTTGTTGTTGTTGACCGGTAGATCTAATTCCGTTTTTAGATACAAATTCGTACTAAAGGCTTGTTCATTTTCCAACGTTTTGCATACTGTATGTAACCAGTGCATATAAAAAGACCGTAATAATACTTTAGCTTTATACTGGGGGTGTACAATACAATGTAATTTTGTTATAAAACAAAACTGTAAAAGTAGAATTACATGTACCTGTTCGTCTCATGTATGCAAGTTAGTATTCTGCCTTTGCTTTATCCTATTTGTTAAATAATTAAAACAAAAGAGTTGACTTAACGGCGGACATGGTGTCCCATGCATACAGACCGGGATGTTGACAGTGTGTGTTATTATTATAAGCTAAAAGGGGCGTTTCAAAACCCCTTTATTTGTAGACTGAACTGCAGTTTTAGTGGAAGACTGTAAATATGATTCTCACAACTGTGCTGGACATTTGTTTTCTGAACTGTTGTAATAGAATTAAGTGCCAGCAATGAGCCAAATGTTTATAAATGTTTATAAAGTGATGCTGTCTGGACTTTCAAGCCTGTATTTACCCATTTATAAGCCAGCAGTCTCGCTAAGTTTAGTGGCATGCAGATAAGAAATAGTTTTGCTCCTGTTTTTTGCACAGAAATAACACATATATATATATATATATATATATATATATATATAAAGGTTCTTTATCTCCTGCAGAGAAAATCTAATGCATTTGCTGTAAATAATGCTCAGTGGAGGCCTCTCTCTTATTTCTTGTCAAGGCTTCTAAAACTTAATTCACTTATCTGAACTTTCAGTGCTGGTACATGCCTGTTTGGTTTAGGACTAATTCTAATCTTAGCCTTTTTCTTTTTTTCTGCACTGTGGCTCTAAATAATACATGGCAATGAGGCGCTGAACCATTAATGGACAGATGCATTTTTTATGTAAAACGGCAGACGCAAATGTAGATTAGTGACTCAGTCCTGACGCTTTTTCTGGAACAACCTGTGAAGTGTGTTAACCTGGGACTTCAAAGTTGAAGTTGGCTTACTGCAAAAGTCATGCACACTTGTTTACCATCTTATCATATGATTTGGCTTGAATGCTCCAGTTATCTCAACATCCCAATTCACTTCTGCTCGGGTCGAGGCACGGCACTGGCTTCTGGTTTTAAATAATGCTGACTCTATTAAAATTGAGACGTACTGTAACTTTAAATTTGAACTTCTTGTTCTCACAGATTATAAAATGAACGGCAAGCCTGAATCTTATCGTTGGACGCTTCAGATGTGGTGTTTGCTGTGTTAGCAAGAAATCTACCAAGAGATCAATTCTGCATTAATCTTGCGCACTACTGTGTTGTGTTTCCTACATATTGTAAATATTTTATTTAGCATTTTGTAAACTCAATAATTGATGTTATGCAGAAATGAGAATAATAGTATACCTGAAACACACAGCAGTTTTCCAGAACATTCTGTCAAAATAGTTACAAATCAAACTTGAGCCGTTTAACAGCCTGGCATGTTTTCCTGACACACATTGCATTTCATTTGATAGCAGTTTTCAGTTGCTGAGATCACGGACGGTAATTGCTGGCTGATCTGTGGTTGTCATGATGATGATTTTTCTTCGGTAGTGTCTGAAGTCTCCTTATAATGGGGTGATAAGGTTTGCAGTATCAATATTACTTTCAGGGTGCATCAACAAAGCAACACCTCATCATTTCTGGCAGAAGTTGACTTGGCACACTTGATATTTCTAAAAGATTGCACGCTCAGAAAACCACGTCAGAATGAGTAATAGCGGAGAATCACTCTCCATGCGTGCTTTCCACAGCCCTGTGTGTCATTTGGTACAAGTAGCCTTGCATCTTTATGAGACGCAGTGGTGAATAAATCAGAGTGCAGGCAGTGGAACTCACTCTAATCAGCTGGTAATGTTTCCAAATGAAATCTCTGCAAGCGTTGTCAGCTCCAGCCTTCTCTTCCCCTACCGTGATTTATTCTGGAGGGAACTCTGTTTAGGCATCACTTTGAATTGAAATCACAGAATAAATAGGCATGCAATCAAGTGCATTTTTATTCAAACTGCATTTCTTTTTCAACAGGGTATACTCGCCTTGCAAAAATGATTATATATAGATTATGGGGGGCTCCCGAGTGGCGCATCCAGTAAAGGCGCTCCGTGTGGAGTGCAGGATGTGCCCTATAGTCTGGACATCGTCGGTTCGAGCCCAGGCTATTCCTTTGCCGACTGAGGACAGAAGCTTCCAGGGGGCAGCGCTCAATTGGCCGAGCGCTGCCCGGGGGAGGGAGGGTTAGGTCGGCCAGGGTGTCCTCGGCTCACCGCGCACCAGCGACCCCTGTAGTCTGGCCGGGCGCCTGCGGGCTTGCCTGTAAGCTGCCCGAGAGCTGCGTTGTCCTTCGACGCTGTAGCTCTTGGGTGGCTGCATGGTGAGTCTGCAGTGTACACCGTACTACTGTCTGTTGTAAAATTAGAATAGGTGACAAGTACTGCATCTTAGCAGTGACTTTATCTTTTAGTTTTCAGCTAGCATCTTTTACCATGTGTTGTCATTTCATAAATTCCTTTGTCAATCAAGCTTAGGAACTGACTCATGCTTTACTCTCCATCCCCGCATTAGTTTGCATTTCCCAATGACAGATTCAGTGAAGCTTAAGGAGTGAAAGCAGAGGTATTATAAATTCACCATTTACTGTGAAACTAGCAACATTATCTGGTCTACCGCTTAATCTTTTGCCTCTTTGCTTGTTTTTATACTTTTAACATGGACTTTGCAGGTATTTCAGGTAAAAAAAAATTGCTACTGCTTCCTGCTGCATGCAGTAATCTGTCAATCTAGCTGTGACACAAGGATACAGAATGCTAAATTATGTTGTAAACAAAATGTATTTTTTCAGGAAAGTGGAAGTCTTGGAATTGTCAGGTTTCAAGTTTATTTCACCAGGATTACCATGCTACAGTAGCTCGTAGTTGGCCTACCTGTTGATGACCAGCACATGCCCTCCCCTAAAACAAGTAGTCATTGGTTGCCTGGGAAACCTGTATCTGAGCAACTTCAAGCAACAAAGCCAAGCACATCATTTTATATGTAAAAGAAAAACCTAGTGGCCTGCTTTTAATGTCTGACTGTCTGGTGTTGAAATGATTTATGAACAGGCCCCCTCCTTAAATTTGACAGCACAACTACTAGTCACTGATGGCGAATTAGTCATACATTTCCGTATCGAAGATTAAGCACAACTTAAATTAATTCTCCTTCTGTGTTATAATTCATAAATTAGTTTCATTAACATATGTAATGTGAGAAAGATACTGTGCAGTGAATCATTTAATCATATGCTTTTTGTAATAACGTTTGTTTTAAATTGATTTCTGCAGTTATTAATGTTGACACAGATAACAGGTTTAGTATTTCAGAGTGGAGGATGCCTTATTTTCTACAATACATAATAAAGTACATCTTTAGGAGATCAAGGGCTGACTGCATCATAAAATAGTTTATTTGCATTAGCATGGATAGTACAACCATTTTGTCTTGAGCGTTTAGTTAATCAGATTTTTAGGATGAAGGACAAGAGCAGGTCTCAACACCTGTTTACCTTTTTACTGTAACTCGGTACTAGCCATAATTCAGTACTAAAAAATTTATATAGAAACGGTTGCATTATTAACTAGTTAAATACCTTCATCCTATTGATACAATTTCATACTTAGGTATGCGTGTGTGTGGTTACAGTTCGAGGGACAGAAAATGTTTTGACACATATTGTAAATAGCTGTGTCTTAAGGAGACAGATATATGCTGAAGAGAAATGATAAAGATGCACATATGCAAAAGAGATCAGAGAAAATAAAGTACACACTGTTGGCTGGGGTGCAGTTTGGAAAGTCATCAGGACCATTAAATGTGCTGCGATAGACAGGTGACGGCGAGCTTGAGCTGTACAGCAGTAGCATGCTTAGCCAACACGTATTCAGAGTGAGCTGTTAGGTTACACTCTGTCTCATGGTGGTGATCTCGTACAGGTATTTTTAACACTGCCCCTTTCTGGGGTCACAGAAAGAGTCTGCATTTAGAGCAGGTTCAGATCTACTGCAATAGATACTATTGCAATAGTATAAAATTTGTATTGCAAAAAAAAAAAAAAAAGTTTTCTTTTTTTTTTTCTTTAATCCCACTGAGATTAAATCTCTTTTACAAGAAAGACTGGTCAATTTCAAAAGGTGTTGCTCCATAGCCAGGATCTTGGATGGCCTATTTACAACTCATACCCTCTTTCCAGCGAGACAAGAAGCCATGTTTACATTAGATTTATTGACATTAAAGATACTGTGGCCTGTATGGGAGGTATTTAAAGGAGAGCGTTTAATCCGCACACATACTGTACAAACAAACTACTGCAGTAGTGCTCCCCCTTTCCGTGTAAACTATGTATTTTTAAATGATTAATGAACTGAAGAAAAAGTTAATGGCTGTTTAGAATAGATATTTTAACACCCAACGTCTTAATGAAAAATTACATCCTGTTCCTTGTGGGATGAGAAAGGATTACAGTTATCTTTTATCACACATTGTAGTAACAGTGAGAAAGCTAGAGATGCCAGTTATTAATTCAGCCTCCTTCTGTGAGTCTTTATTCCAGGTCCTCCTCCGGGCACTGAGGAAAACCAAGAGAAGTGCAAAAAAAATAAAGCTTAAACTAATTGTGTTCTGACTGTTTAAACGCCTATTGCTTCGTTGCAGTGGTGGTCCATTTCAAACTGTCCTATGTCTTTCACACAGTTCTATTTAGTTCTATATAGTGCACAAGGACCATCTTAGAGTCTACTGTCACTGTTGCCCATGAAATTGACAGCCATAGGCCGGGGGGGGGGGGTTGGTATTTCTGCATTTGCCACCAGGGGGCAGTGTGCCCACAACTGCACCAAGAGTAAAACAGGGAAAAACAAAGCTTTCCAGCTACAAAAAACAGAGCAGTACTATACCACTGTGTGAATTAGGAGAAATAATTTAATTGCACCTACATGTATCAAGCCTATTCAGTTATTCCATCCAAATTTCCAAATACATTTTGTTCCTCATCTTTTAATTAGAAGCCGTTTTGTGTCTCCCCTGTGATATAATCGTGCTTTACATGCATCATCTAAATTCTAGATTGAGGCATATGTAAAGTTCATGTATTTCTGCAAGGTCATGCGGTGCGTTACCTGAAATACATCTTTCAAAATAGAATCCCCTAACTCACAGTTCTTTTGATCTAGCCACTATACTGCATCAAAGACCATTTCTAGAAAAATAAAAAAAGAAGTGTCCCAGTTGACAACAGAAAAATACTACTTAAACTGACTGTAAGCAAATACAGTGGAGTATATTTAAAATTCTAAGCAAAAGTTTTTTGGTTAGAAGCAACTTGAAAAGATTTCTTAGTTGCTTTCTTAACAGCTGTGTAAGGAAGCTATTGAAGAACATTCTTGGTGGTCCAGTGGTTAGAGAGGGGCTTGTTACCAGGAGGCTCCCAGTTCAACCCCAGCTTAGCCACTGACTCACTGTGTGTGACCCTGAGCAAGTCACTTAACCTTGTGCACCATCCTTCAGATGAGACGTAAAACCGAGGTCCTATTGTAAGTGACTCTGCAGCAGCAGTTGTTGATGCAGAATTCACCCTCCTAGTCTTTGTAAGTTGCTTTGGATAAAAGTGTCTGTTAAATGACTAATTTAATAATAACGACATTCTGTAAAGTACGTAATACAGTGCTATTAGTAGAAATACTGATAGAAACTATTCAAATTAAAAACATTTCAACTTCAAATACTAACCACTACCCTATCAAAGACCACTTTGATTGATTGCTATTATAACTGGATCATGTAAAAGAAGACTAGATATACCTGTACCTTTGTGATCAACAGCAGTTCGTAATACAGCGAGGTCCTGAATTTTGATCATGCTTGTTCACTGAAATGGTAGGCTACTCGTCCTCCGTATATTAGTTGACAGTGCTCAGCCAGTACCAGCTGTTAACCTGGGAGACGAGTGGGACATAGGCTGGTGACCCTGCAGTGCCTGTCCCAGCAATTGTTCCCATTAAGGACTGGTGTTTTGAAAGAGTCCTGGATGTTATCAAACGGTACCTGTAAAATCGCTACAGTTCCAGTGCAGCGTGCCTAACAGTGTTGAACAGGCCCATTCGTGGAGCACATCTCTGTGTGAGGTCAGGATTCTAGATGTCCGTGAAAGAAAATTGCTCTATATAAACAGGAATGATCAACCAGTTATTTATAGCAGCCTTCTATTAAAAGCTTCAGACCACTCCTGGGTATGTTCCTGTTGGGAATGTAGATGCCATCTCTTAGATTTCTGGTAGGATATTTCAGGTCAGTCATTTTTCTGTCTCTGGTAAATGACCATGTTTGGTGCTGGTGCTGCTCCTTCACTGTATTGTGCTGTCTCGGTTCTGGTGTGCCAGGAAATCCTCAACGTTTTTGTTTGTTTTTCTTTTTTTAAGATTATACATCAATTTTTAACCCTTTGAAAGCATTGTTATCTTGACATTGCAGCGATAATACAAATTCCCTTTTTTAATCTCCCCCTGGGAGGTTTAGGGGGCTTAGATCTAGCCTGGTCTCTAGTGGACTTGATTCCGGTGACACTTGTCTGTCTTCGTGCAAAAGCAGGGAACCCTAACCCCTACAGCAATTTACTTTTAAACCATGAAGGTTTTACCTCTTCCCCTGCAGAGGCAATCTGTGGATCAAACCCACAGACTTTAAACCCTGAGGCAAATCAGCATGTCTCTTGTAACCTTCAAAACCAGAACTGACATGTCCCAGAGTAATTACATACAAGCACAAGTGAGACCTTCATTTGGATAGTTGTTTCATAGCTCCTGCAAAAACCCTTTTAAGGCACATTTTTCTGTAATTTTAATGGAAATATTTCTGAAGTAAAGTGGAAGTGGGCAAGGGGGTCCAATAAGAAACAGGTGCCTATAAAAACATAAAAGAAAGTGTTCCCAGGGGTTAATCCTAGTGCCGGACTCCCCCACAGCTGCGTTCCAGATTGCGATAGTTGATGGTAATCATAGGAAACTGAAAGACCTTGGTAATGATAGATCATTTTAACGATATCATTTAAACAGTTTACCAGGGAAAAACATTGACAGGGATATTGGGATTAAAATGTTGAATTTATTGGTGGCGGTTGAGGGAGCGGATGCAGTTTGTTAAATATACTGTGTACGTTTTTAATATTTTAGTTTTTTTTTTTTTTTTTTTAAACTACAGGCAGCAAAATTCAATCTTGCCTTACCATCCAGAATGAAAGCCTGTTTGTGGTTGCATCACATCAAAGTGCCATCGGATTTGTAGGCCTCTCAAAATCCACAAGGGTTTGATTATAAAAGGGTTAGCCAGTTTGAAGCCAATTCATTAAATACAAGAGGCTGGTTAATTGGAGAATATATTAAAATGAGTGCTTCCCCCATAAAATAGAATGATAGGGAGGACAAAGACAAGAAATGGGGCTAAAGACCATACTCGGTAGACATCATATACATACTGCAGTTCAAGTGTTTACAGGTTGGTTGTTTTTCAAAGCTTTCTTGCAGTACAAGATGGTCAAACATACAGTACAGTATGAAATACAGTAGCCACATGTCTGCCATTGCACAGATAGAGGTCTGGTGGCTCTTATTTTATTTTATCAGTTTGTACAGATTGTGTTGTCTTTTGTAGACCACTGTCATAGCCTGCTTAAGTTTTGTAGAGAGGGCTGTTACACAGCTCTGTGTAAGATAAAAGATACTAGGTCTCAGAGGCATTCATCTTTGCTTCCTTTTGTTCAGGGTAGCAAACATCATTGCTTGCTTGTTAGGTACAGTAGGTAGCCAGACCCCCATCACAGCGGTGTTTATTACAGTAAATTGGGGCCCCAGAGACAGAGAGGCTCTGCGTTCAGACTATTGCTGCCCTACTCCAGTCTCTTAACTTGTCATTAGACTGATGGAAGCTACTCCAAATACAGGACTGTCACCTGACAAAACAAAGAGCCGGGAGTAGAGAAAATGTATTAACTGTTATTTATTCTCCCCCCCACCCCCTCATTTTATCTTTTTGGGGTCTCCCTTGGTATTATAACCTACCTTAACTGAATCTGCAAAGAAACATCACGGGGGGGAAAAATGCCTAGCTGGCTATTACCCTTTTTCATCATTAACAGAAATGGGAGAGAGAGAGAATTACCGGTTGTGTTTGACATTAAAACAGAGCAGACTCTGGCTTTGTTTTCAGATCAGTTTCTTGCTGCCGAGGGATTTGGACTTTCTAATATGATGTTATAATGGCATTTTTATATTGTATATTCTCTTTTAAAGGATAGGGGTGAAATGATGTCAAAATAACTTAACAATAATTGGGACTGAACATGCATGGTCCCCAGTATATCATTTAAATGCACAGTCTTAAGGTAAAGAAATATCAGATTGATTTTTTTTTTTTTTTTCTTAAACCTTTTTTGGTCAAAGATAAATAAATAAATGCAGTACTGCTTAGTGTCTCGCTGTGTCTTTAGAACAGAGATGGGCAACTCTGGCCCTTACTGACCAGGTCTTTGTTACAACTATGTTTTTAAATGTTACACCCAGTGTAGAATGAACTGCATGACCAAAATTGCCCATGTTTTACAAGCATACTGAAGTAAGTCATCTTGAAACATCAGTTCCTGCTGGAAACTATTGAAACTAGGATTTACATTGAAATGTTTTAATTCCTTACATACAATCGATGTGCTAAACCTCCACCAGTGCATATTGGACACATTGCCATTGCACATTGCCATGGCTACATTCAATTTCCCGCCCACCATCACAGCTGAGCCACCACTAAAAAGTAGCAAGCCTGAGAATAAGCGATGCTTAAAATATGCTTTCATTCTTCCACACATCAATCTAGAGTCTAATGTGATTATCGCACCTTTATTACACTCCTCATTACACTCCTTACAGCTTTATTTAACATGTGCTTTGGCAAAGTACAGTACAAAGGAAAAGCATAATATTTTCAAACTTTTTATGTGAGGCAGAAACTACAGGTTTTCTGAACCTCAAGGTTTGCCAACCCATCAGATGTGGTCAATGTCTACAGCTAAAATCAAGTCATCGATTCATTTGATAAATAAACTGTGCTGTAAAGGTGGTCATAGTAGTCTCTTGTTTGCTGCAATAAAAAAAATCGACACTTTAACTTGAGGGGGGAGGGGGATATAAAATGCTAATCTAAAATATTCAGCATTACCTTGATGAAAATTACTTCTCATGTGAAATGCAGCTCTGTAAGAGAGAGAGCTGTGTGCGCTTTGGGATTTAGCAAAGGAAGGTGACTAGATTTCTCACACTTGAGAGGTTATTTTAGAACAGCCTTTTGGAAATGGCTTAAAGTTGTTGAGTGGAAACTGGTTATGTGGATGCTCCCGGTGACTCATTAATGTACACAGTGGCAAAGGGATTGCACACCCTGCAGTTTACTGGCAACAGCGATAACAAATTAAGTTGTCATTAAAGAATTTTAAAGAAAATGCAACATGTTTGATGTGAAAGTCAGATTGGTTTATTGTCTGTGTAGTTTGTGCTGGTGGGCAGTCGAACTACACCCTGTGAAACTACCTGCAGATGTCTCCAAAGTGGACATCCAGATTTACACAAGCTTGTCACCTGGCTGTCGCCCAGATAGAGGAAACAACAGATTTCAGCCCTGTTAATTACAATAGCCCTCCTAAGACCTTCCCTGGCACCAGTGTAATTGGGTGGTTTGGAGCTATATTTAGTTGCTTTTTCTTGTCTTCATATGGTTGCACATGAAATTGGTAGCTGAAAAAAAGTCAGAGAATCAAAATTACAATCATCCAGAAATATGAAAATGCTTTAACACAATTATCTAAACTTTGTTCTTTGTTTGTTCTTTTGAGTAATTAATTGAAGGCCTGTGTGTTTGTGCAATCGTAACAAGAGTGGAATCAATTGAATTCCTGATGTTTTGTTTCTACCTTCTTACAGTGACAGTAAAAACCCAGCAATGTGTTTCTGGAATGCAGAATTGTTTGCTACTGTAAAATGCCCATTCCCTGGTCTTTGCAGAATACTTACATATACAGTGCTGTGAAAAAGTATTTGCCCCCTGTCTGATTTTCTGCATTTTTGCATATTTTTGACACTGAATGTTATCAGATCCTCAACCAAAACCTAATATTAGATAAAAGGGACCCTGAGTGAACAAATAACACAAACATTTGATACATATTTTATTTGTTTATTAAAGAAAGTTATGCAACACCCTATGCCCCCGTGTGAAAATGTAATCGCCCCCTTAGACTCAATAACTGGTTACGCCACCTTTAGCAGCAATAACTGCAACCAAATGCTTCCTGTAGTTATTAATTAGTCTCTCACAGCGCCGTGGAGGAATTTTGGCCCACTCCTCCATGCAGAACTGCTTCAACTCAGTGACATTTGTGGGTTTTCGAGTATGAACTGCTCGTAAACTGCAATAACTTTTTCACACCTGAAGATTGCATGTTTGATTACCTTGCACACCAAACAAATGAAAGAAGCACCAAACTTTGGTGTCATTTTTTCTCTCAGATTCCCTCTATATATTACTACAACCCACAAAAAATTATGACCAAATACAATGTGAAAGAAAATCAGACAAGGGGCAAATACTTTTTCACAGCACTGTATCTCCATCTATACAGGGTGATTAGAAAGTAAGTTTACCACATCAACGCACCATGCTCTGGCACACGCTGATCTGTGTGGAGCCGCAGCAGTCCCTGTTGCAACAGCTCCAGAAAGTGATCCTGGGTTTTAGGGCTGTGTTCGAAGGTTTGAAGGTTTGTTTGCTAGCCAGGAATTCGAAGGTAGTTTTAAACCTTTGAAGTTCGTCAGGTTGCATTCACACACTGTATGATTTGTTTGTTTGTTTGTTTGTTTTGTTTTTGTTTTCTGTGAACAGAAACAGTTTGACAATGTGTTAATACTACAAAATCACACATTAAATGCCACTTGCATGCAAAATGTCGATCATTTGATTTGTATAATGCATATTACGTAAACAAAAGTTGTTGTATTAAAATCCACTACCAGCAAGTTGTTATATGTAGCAACTCTATATGGTGCCACTGCCATGTATGGAGCAGGGTATAGTATGCCAAAGTACTGGGGCGGTAGCTATAGCGGTTGTAGTGCTTCAGTAAAATATATACTGAATACCTAGTGTACAAGAGTGTAAGAGAAGTGATATGGTAGAATATGTTTGTAACATACAAAATATACACTCAAACTAATCATTTTAATTTCGAAAACTGAGCACTGTCCGCCCCTCCCCCTCCAGCTCGTGTTATCCAGAGGCAAACCTTAAATTTCTTAATTCGCCATCATGTTGTATAGCGTAAACTGTATTGAAAGAAATGTCTCTCAACCCCTCTGCTGTTTTATCTTTTTTTTGTTAAATGCCCAGACGACCAAAAAACAAAGTTGAATGCAAACTGTGCAAGTGACTTGTATCATGGAGGCATAAGCAATCTCCGGGGTCACTTGACAAGTGTAAGTTCATATTATTATTAGTAGTAGTATTCATATTTTTAGTAGTAGTGAAATGTGACTCTGACTGATAACCTGCTTGGAACGGTGACTGTTAAATAAAGCTTTGTTTTGCCCAAGTCGGCTGCAGTTGGTGCTGCTGCAATGCAAGCTTACTGTATCACAAGCAGTATCAATTACGTGTAATTAAACAACATGTATTTTCATTTTTATTTAAATTATACAAACATGATTATTGTTCTATATAACATATTTTTAAAATACATGTGAATGTTGTATTCCATTTATATGGATTACCTTAAAATAATAGGATTATCAATAAAATATAAACTAGTAGCTATGGTGACGTCACCAGTAAATTATGCAAATTAGTACCATCGAAGGTTTGAACCTTCCTTCGGTAATGTTTTCCTCACCTTCAAAGGTGAAAATGTACCCTTCGTTGCAGCCCTACTGGATTTCTTCTGGGATGGACTGCACTGGCTGAGGCAGAGTGTGCTGTACCTGCCCCTGGCAGAGGGTGGGCAGGAACTCATCCACATCGCCAGCCGCACAGCTGCCTTTCGTTTACAGGCCCTGCAAACACTCCTGTATTGCCCCGAGTGCCCCCCTGGAGATGGCTAGCTCTGGCTTTCCTTCGCCAGGCTAGAGGCCCAGGTCTGGACAAACACTTGCTTTTAATGCACACAAGCCAGACAAACTTCTGACTTATCATACTATAGAGGGGTACTGAAGGCAGGTAGAGCAAAGTAAACGAACAATGGACTTTTTTTGAATGTTGAGGAACCCATTGTTTTTAATTCTGCTTTTAGAATAGGGCTGTGTAACTCGCCCACTTTTCTGGTACCCTGATCAAAGCCGGGATTATCTTTGCATAATAGATCCAAGAGTCACTGATAAATGCCCTTTTTGTGGAGAGAGAGAGAGTGTGTTCCACTGTTACGCGTCTTGCCAGAGATTGTCCCCACTGTTTGCACTAATACAGTCCTTGTTCGAGGGTCTTGGGATAGACTTTTCAGAGATAGTGTTTGATGTACCATACACCAAATGCAGAAAAAATCTATGCCAACTAGCAAACTTTTTATTGGGACGAGCTAAATTAGCAATTTTAAAAAGCAGGAAACACAAGGTGGAGGAGACTCTAGCTTCTGATGCCCTTGATATTTAAAGAGTTTGACACGATTTTAACTTTTATACTATGATGCACGACCTGGGCAGTTTTAAACGCACTTGGTGTGTGGGTGGGGTTGTGTGTATAATTAAGGAGGAAAAACTCAAATTCTCTTTGTTTTTGTGATTTTAATGTGCTTTCTTTACATTTTAGGGTGATAAGATCATTTTAATTGCATTTTATATCTGAAATTTGGTAATGGTAACATGAATGGTTTTATTTTTATTATTTTTTTCTGTTTTTCTTTTGGCATTTGTTAAAATAAAATATATTTTTTAAAAAGTAAAAAAGTATCGCTCGATCGATCTGCTTCTAGGCAGTTTATTTTTATTCATGTGATCTGTGATATTTCCCCTCAGGCATTATTTGCAAATGGTTATTAAAAAAAGGAAATTAATGGTGGAAATTTTGGTGGGGCGATTGCTCAAACTGGGGCGTCAAAATCCAGTATATATGTAAGCAATAAGGCCCAACAAGGGTGTCCGTATACGTCGAATATACAAACACCTTGGGGAGTTGTGAGGCACATTACTGCGCAAATAACTTTTTTTTCTTAAACATTCCCCTCCCAAGTTCATCCAAGAAAGCTTCTCAGGTGTCAGAATGTGACAGTGTGGAATGCAGACAATGAACTGCCCTGCTAGGAATGTTGTCTGTGCAAACTCTGCATAGCTATAATGGGATTTTAGTAGCTGTATCGTAGTTTCTGTTATAAACATTAATAATTTTTCTTTGTTGCACATTCTTTTCCAGCATCTTGCCTCCGGTTATCCCTGTCCTATTAGGAACAATGCAGTAGCATTCAAACAAGGTGACTGGCCATGGCATGGCACTGTGCTATGCACCCGTTTTTAATTCAGTCCTGTCAATCTCAGTGAAGCTGTGTTTTCATTCATACTTTACTGGAGTCTCATTAAATATTTAATTGCCTTCAGTTTTATCTTATAGCTATAGTATTTTAACTCCAATTGTACAACCTGATTTCCAAATCCTGCTACAGTACATTACTGTAACCAGATTGCTCTGGAAGCCAGATGGATTGTAATTAAATACAATTTGCATTTTACATTCTGGGAACAGATTTAAAGCATACCACAAGCTGTGCAGGTTCAGAGCTGATCTCCTGTATTTACAATGTTTGATGCTTCTAAATCCTCTGCTTGTGTTCTATTTCAACTTTAAATAACAAGCAGTAGACTGATATTTTAATGTTTTTCTGTGTTTCCTCATCACAAAGCAAAATGGTATTCCAAGCATCGTCTCTTCTTGTGTTCACCCTGATGGATCATCATTGTGCCATTCAATAACAGGGGTTGCAGGTGCAGCTTTTGATAAGTACTGTATGTCACACACCATAAAAGTAGTCTATTGTCTGTCAGTTAACTTGCAAAAATAATCAGGAGAAACCAAAACCAGACTTTTTTGTATCCCTATAAAGACAGAAGACATATTCCGCTCAGATATTCCTGCCATTTTACTGCACCACAGCTTCAAAGAAATACATATTTTTATTATCAACTAAAATTAAACCATCAAATTGGTAGAGAATTGGGCTGTTTTTTTTTGTTTTGTTTGTTTGTTTTTTTACCTAAATCTGTAATATGAAGTTCATTTGCTGTATTGAAAAATATATATATAGATTGTGCTGCTGGAATGTATGAGATAGGGAGAGGTAATAGACCAGAACTGGAGCAGGAAGGGCACATTGCTGGAATAAAATGAAGATATCTCTCCACTTGGATAAATGAAGATGCCTCTGGCAGCCGGAGTGGAATGGTTGATGAATGACTAATATGTTTCACTACCGGAGGAGCAGACAGATTTGGTGCGGTGAACAGAATGTTGCTCTGTGTATTGTGATTATGGAAAAGAGGAGGGCTGCCGAATAGCAAGCAGTGGGTTCACACATTTAGACAATGAGCCTTAGAAACCTCGGCTTTTCTAAGCATTTCTTGTCCCTCGTCTTGGGCATTTTGTTGTTTTTGTTTCCTTTGGGCCTGGCTGTATGGAGCCCTTATTTGTTTCCTGAATGGCTAATGTGTGAAGTTCATGCTACAACTGCTCCATTGAGTGGAAGCCTTGTTCTAGCTACTGCTGTACCCAGCTTGTTACAGTGCAGCGTGTTTCAGCTGTTACCGCTCATTAACATACAGCTGGCCTGCTGAGCAGGGCGAGACACAGAGCGGGTGTAACCACAGAGGCTTCACTCCTTGTCCTTGGTTAAGAAGCTTTATTTTATTTATTTTTTTATGCACCCTGGGGTTGCAAGTGATTATACCGGTGGCATAATGTATTTAAAAATCAGCCTTGGAGAAATCGGATGTCAGACCCCTGAATTTCGAATGGAGTGGGGCGGTCTACTTGTGAAAGCCCTCCTCAGGATTCTTATGTTGATGAACCTGTTGAACAATTGCTGACATTTTTTTTTTTTTTTTCCTTATGCTGCTGTTATATGCTCATATTGAAAAAAATGCAGAACATTTAAGAAAGGCACTTGCGAATAAACAGTTAAGTGGTGTTTGCACAGCTCTAGAAGTCCTGCAATGGTTTATACATTTGATAGCAGTCCATTTTATATTGTGTACCATACAATCTTTCCATAAAGGACTTTTTTTTTCACTGTAGTACTTGTTAGATTCATTTTTTAACTGCTTATTGTTCCTATGGATGGTGACATGGGATTAAAAAAAGACTTTAAACATGTTCTTACCTCCTTCAGTGTTTTCACAAGGGTCTCATTGATTTAGTTTTATCTATAACTATTAAAACACCAGAAATATATACAACAAAATAATAATTATCAACTGCAAAAAATCTCTATTTGTCTTAGTTAAAACATTTTGTTGAATTGTACAGTTTTCTTTTGTATTTCTAGATATTTTAGTTTGCCAAGCTTTACGTTCCCCTTCACTCGGGTATAAACTCAGTTTATCCTGCCACAATAAGAAGTGAACTTCCTGTGATAAAGGTAATGAGACCATATCAGGCTTTTAGTTAGTGTTGTGAGAGTACCATCTTGTAATTTTGTTATCCATATTGTACTACTGTTTTGCGTAGGGCCAGAATATTTTCAGTCTCATGATCTTATGTTGTGTTGATAACCGTGGCCAGATGGCACACAATGTAAAGCAAGACTTGCTGTCTTGATGGCAGTTAGAATAGCAAATCAGAACAGATTTAGTTTAACAAACTGCATCAATAAAAATGTCTCAATGTGTGACAAGCCAATCTGGAAAGTGTCCACATGCCACATGTACAGTAGCAGTGGTATACAGTGGTCTCCATTCTTGTGGCAGCTTTTTTCTTTGTAAACCTGTCTGCAGGATTACAGTACATTGTCCTCTTAATGGTAACAGTAACAGTTATCTGCCAGGGTTTTTTTTTTTTTATTTTCCCCAGAACAGCTTTCTGCTTCATCTTTGCCCCGTATCTGTGACTGATTTGAGACTGATGTGAATGCCCCATATGCAAAATAAGATGACCCCAGATGTATGCAGAGCAGTTATTAAATCTTCGCTGTCTGCATGCTGTGAAAACGCTGTCCTGTTTGGTCATTTAAATTTTATGTAGCAGTTCAAGTTGTGCTTACTAAATCACTTTTAAAATTCAGACAGCAGTAGCTCACAAAGGACAGACTTTGTACTAGCAGTAGTAAATTGGTCTTACTACATTATGGCAACATAATATTAAAAAGGAATTGACCAACCAACCTGTTTGCTTTCCCCGAAGCACAGCAAAGCTGACCTTTCAAACGTTACACAGTTTCAAAGCAAAACATATTTGGAGGCTGATTTGGAAGGCTGATTTAAGAAAGAAAGGGGATCTTTTTTTGCAGTTAGATCACGATTTAAATGGGAAAAAAACAGCCTATTGATACTGGAATGAGGTAATTAATTGCAGGCTTTCACTTAATGTCTATACAGCCATTTTAAGATGGTTATTTGTTTTGTTTTTCTTCTCTTCCTCTATAGATTATTGAGGTACCACCGCCGTGGCTACACTTTTAATGACACAGGCTTTTGAAAAGTGAAGTTCATAGCAACAGCCCTTCAGATAATAAAATGCTTCTGTCACAATGGGGCTTAAGTGAGCTGTCAGAAGGGCAAGACAAACACACAGGGAAGTGAAATACAGCACAGGGTAAGGGGGCAGAGTTCCTTAGGAGCCTGTCTATCTTGCATTCCTAATCTAAAACTTCAGAAAAGAAGAGTTGCTATCCTTGACAAGAACACACAGTAGCAACAACTGAGATGAGTTGCACGCATTCTGAGCGACTTGAAGGACAATTTCCAGTCACTGGAGATCTTGCGTTATGTTGTGTTTTTCGGGTCAGTGCAAATCATGTAAGATAACGAGAAAACGTAACATCATGCCCCAGTGGACGTGTGTTTAGCAAATGACATAGCCCTCCTGGGTTCCTTCTCTTAAAGTATACATGAGCACTTGACTTTCTAAATCTGCCTTCACCATGTATTATTGATGCCCAGCAGATTGGACATTTTAAATAATATAAACCGTTTTACGTACACGGTGCCCTCCGGGTTTCCTATTGACGACACTTTGGAGGTAGATTGCCAAGCTGTGTGAGGGGCTCAAGTGATGTAATACATCCCCCTCCGGAAGAACTTGGGATGGGAGCAGGGGGCTGGACCCCGACAGAATAGTTAAACAAGGATATCTGAAAGTTTTATGTACTGTGCTGTGCACAACTCCAATCCGGTGCTGTGCCGCTTAGTATAGAATCAGGCTAGCTTCAACCTGCAGTTGCTCAGATTCTGATACTTTTTCATGACATCCCACGCTACTGTAAGTTAAAACGTTAGGTACTTCTTTTATACCCCAGAACTACCACTGGGTTCCAGTGAGGCATAAGAAGTTGGTGACTTGTCCCATGGGTTTCACAACAGAGCTGAGATTTGAAACCAAAATATCGTGGGCTTTTTATGCTTGCTAATCACTCTTAACCAAACTTGCACTGCTTCCATTTTTTCATTTTTTTTATGCATCAGTTCTTTGCGATCACAATTGGTTGGTATGCACTGTAAGAGCCTAGCACTTGTACAAAGTGCTTCTCTGATTGCCTTCTTTGTTTAATTGTCTAACAGAGCTCTCACTTACTGGAGCAGCATTGACAGGCAATGTAGCCCTATTGACAGGCATGGCAGCCATACTGTAGACAGGCCTTTGGTTCCATGCAGGTGATTGCATGCTGGGTGCTTAACTAGGGAGATTCAAGTGTACTTTGAGTTATGAGCAAACTCCCTTGAATAATCTTATGGGATTGGTTAAGTTTTTGTGCAGTTTTATTTGTTTTGTGTAGGCATACAGTACATATGTGTATGGGGTTCAGAGGGCAATGTAATTTACAGTTATGGCCAAAAGGTTTGCATTACCTAGAATTTTAGAATTGAGCCATAATAGTTGTTTTGTTTTTTTTTTTCAAAATGTCACATTTTTCCAATTTGTCTGTTTTTCATTAAGTACTATATATGGGAAAACTACAAGGCATTATGTCATTTCAATATGTTCATGTAACATTATTCAGCAGGTTTCATTCAACTTTATGAAGCAAAATTAGTTAATTCTATAGGGTGATGCAAAACTTTTGGCCATAGCTATATGTAGTCATTTTCCTAGTAGACGTTACAAAACCCACCATTTCAACTACCTCTAATCTGAGCTCTGTTTGACCTCTCAAGGATTTGATGGGCATGGCTACTGAACAGCCATCTCAGTTCCTTCCCTCCCTCCATTCCAAGGGCTTTTGTAGCCACTTCCTAAGCTGTACCAGCCTGACGGATAAACCAAGGATATTGGTCTGCAGTGACATCCTTTTAGCACGACACATTTGTCAGTTTATTGTAATCGTAATTTCTCCACTTGGTTACAGTATAATTAGAACTGTAATTGTCTAATTCTGTGGCTGTTCGGGGTCATCAGCTGGCCAGATGGATATTTGCAGCCTTTGCTTCCTGTTTGTGTCCGAGTGAATATTGTAGATAGTTGTTTCTCCTGTTCTAATGTGCTGTGTTTACTCTCTGTTCCTTTGTGACTGTTAAGGCAGAGTATTTTCCCTGTATTTTTGTGTACAAAATATGTTCTGTGTTTTGTACTGTACGTTGTGTACTATAATGTGTATACAACAACATTCAAATATTGGTGCTTCAATAAGTCAGCCTTGTACTATTACTTAATGCATTAATTCCCAAATATTTAAGATTGGATAACACTTAGTGTGTGTGTGTGTGTGTGTGTGTATATATATATATATATATATATATATATATATATATATATATATATATATATATATATATATATATATATATATATATATATATAAAAATAAATAAAAATATAGGGCAGCAGTGTGGAGTAGTGGTTACAGACAAATAGCTGTAAAATATGGTACTGTTTTAAAAAAAAAAGTATATAATAGACATAAGCAAAAGAACAAATATATTTTGTCTTTGCAGAATTTGATGGAGCCTACTGTAAATATTGCATGCGTTTTGGTAGAAAAACAGTGCAAAATGCAGAGAAACTTGACAGGTTCTACTTTTTTGTGTGTGGTTTGTACGAAGGAGGGAGCAAGTAGATTTTTTCAAGCATTTTGTCCCTTGGTCAACAAGTTTGCTTCACAAATTGCATACCCCTGGTCATAATAGCACATCTTGACAGACATGTTTTGATTTAATCAGTCTTCAGCATCCAATCTTATCAGAATTAAAAGTACAGGTTCTATTCAGACTGTTTTATATGTATTTTATGGTCATATTAGTCTTCACTGACGTTAGAGGCACTGACAGGTGTTCAGTTATTTACTTTAGTTTTGAAGCATAATGTAGTTGCAGTATGAGACATTTTCCAGAGCTCAAGCACTGTAATGCACACTGGTATTAACCCTGCAGTAGTATGAACACCCAGTCAGGAAACCAGTAAGGCTGTCAGCCTTTTATGTGAAGAAGACATTTAAAAAATGTTGTCCTGATTTCTGGAAGTTTCACTGATTTTCTTAATGCACTTTTTAAATGCATACAGGTTAATCTTGAGGATTTACTTGTCCACTATGCATTTTGGCAACAGTGCTGCTGCCCAATGCTTCCATTTGTGAATCCTCCGAGGAAGTTAATGTCCTCAGATGTATTATATTAAATAAATAAGCACAAATCTACAGTACTGATAGCCATACAGTATGTTGCTGCGGTTGATAGGCATACTATATGATGCTGTCTGTGACTGCTGATTGTCAAGGGCTGAAAGTGATTTCTCATTCTTACTGCCTGGAAGTATCCTCTGGTCCTTTAGGTATCAAGCAGGTCCGTGGTGACAGTAACCATACAATTTAAAAGCCATTGTTGTGCTTACAGCAATGTACCTCTCACTGAAGAGCCTCTTTTAAAGTGCTCCTCGACCAACTGTAAGTGCTGATCGTATGGAGAACAAGTCCCTCATGAAGACGGTATTGACTGTTGAACACAGCAGGAAAGACTGTTTCACTGTAATGATTGCTAGTAGTTGTACAGTAGTCTACGAATAAATCCCAGAGTATTCAATTTGTACAAGAGCTGCCGCAGCAATACGTGATGATGGCATGTTTTTATTCAAATAGCATGTGTGGGTGTTTTGATTCTAGCAACATGCTTAAATGTAAAGTGCTCCATTTGCCAAAAAAAGAGAAATTTGTACTACGGGGCAACCATATATATATTTATGTATTTCCTTTAAAAACATGGTGTGTGGTTTTTGTTTGAGGGTGGGAGTGCAGTACGTTTACTGAAACCACCTTTACAGAATAAACACACTGGAAAGGTGTGGTTTCTGATGAAGCAGCATGTATGGAAAGGAAGGCTATGGAAGAATATACAGAACAATCAAGAAATCCTATTGAGACACTGCAGCCTTTATATACTATTGGCATGTATCCCACCTGCGGTTCTAGCCATCGGTAGAAACAGAATCTTCCTAACCCACCTGCCGGCAGAATTCTACCACCATTTGATGGAAATAACCCTGTGCACCATCCAAGTTACACAACTCAAAGCTGATATGCTAAAGAGCTGACAGCTATTTCTAACCACAGAAAACGTGAAAGGTGTTCTTTTGTTTTCGGCTGTTTGTTTTAGAGGTGTAGCTTCATTTTATACTCCGGCACACCCTGATCAAGTATCACAAATGTGGGGTTGTAGATGTAGGCCTGCAGTAAATGGTACAGTATTCACTGGCTAAAAGCCTAACCTTGATGCAATCCTATATACAACACCTCAAGTCTTATTAAAGGAGAACACTCCAGACAGTTTCAGGCTACCAGTTTTTAAGATCAGGTCAAAGTCAGTAGTATTATACTTTGTATTTAACTTGTCTTCTGAGCATGGGCACAAAAAGGGGGGAAAGAAGCCCACCCACCCATCAACCCAGTAGGTAATCTTCTCCAGAACGCTTGTGTTGGTGTGAAAAAATACTGTAATTAATGCTATTTTTAAAGAAAATTGGAGCTCTGCTATTCTACCAAAAGCAAGTCTGTGTGGGCGTGTGTAAATATGTGTGCCGTTTTATTTGCTGTAGACACGCACGCACATTTCTGTGTGCTGAAATTACTCATGAGATACAGGATAAAAGATCAATTTATAATGAGCTCGGCTCGCTGGTTTGAAAACTTTCTCTGGCGCTTAAGGTTTTTTTATTAAACTGCTAATTTTTTTCTTCGAGGATGGTTAGATGCCGCACAGCAGATGGATTGAGAGATTGCACTGTAGACTGATGGACTGATTGATTTGTTTTTGTGTGGCTTCCCACTCAGTGTTACAATAAAGTAGATTAGGGATTACAGAGAGCTGCTGATTTCCCTTAATGAAGTTTTGATACATCAGTCACATGGGGATGTCAATAAGTCCACAGGTCACAAGTGCAGGTTGTCTTTGCTTTTTTTTGTCGTCTTTGTGTTTTTTTTTCTCATTTCAGTCCATAACCAGTAAAACAAAATGCTGGTTAATTTCTGATTTAGGTGATTTTTGATAGGATTTTTTTTTTTTTTTAAACCACAAAGCATCCAAGTAGATATTTTTCTAAAAATATTCCAATAAGGATAAAAAAAAAAAATAACTTGCATGTTTTCCATTTCATTTTATTAAATTAAGTAACAGATATGCCCACAGAGATTCACCATCTTGTTCGCCTTGACGTTCTGCCACAAGCATGAGCGAGGCTGCGACATCGCAGAATACAAATACTAGTACTGGGACGAACACAAGAATTTTCGTGTTTTGGATATTCACTCATAATTTTAAATATTTATTTGTTTTCAAAAAGTAATAAAAGCCATTATATTGCTCGGAACGCAGGCAGAGACAGCAGCAGGGGCAGGGGGCCGTGGCCCTGTATGTGTGCCTTTATTTTACAGCGAGACGTTACAATATGTAACACGTTAAAATAGAAAAATATCCCAGGAGTAAAGAATAGGTTCTGTAGGACTTACTTCACCCCAGTGAATTAACTACAAAACAAAGGAGGCCAAATAACAGTTCAAGTTAAACGTTGTTTTGTTTATTCCGAAATGAATAGTATATAAAGTTGACACTGCATTTTATTTCTTAAACTTTTTTTTCATTCTGTGACATTGCAATTTCTATACAGAAAACCGTGGCCAAAGATACGTTTTCATAAACTAATAACATGAGGTTTACTTGTGCCTTTTTGTAGCTGAACAAGCAAACGAAAATCTGAAATTTAACTTTAAACCCTTCAAATAAAACAAACATGGAAATGGCGTTTTAAAACGAAGGGGCGAAAAAACTCTCCGTTTTGGTTCTTGTTTATTACATTCCACATAACAAAGTCACAACAAAATATGTACAATCTATATAAAAATCACTACACAACATTTCCAGCAAGTTGGGTACTGTTTAAGCGAGGCATTTCAGAATGACATGCTTGCCTTTTTTTCTGTCCCATGAGATTGTGACTCGCTCCCAAGCAGCACAACACTTTTTTTGACACAGATCGCCTTCCATAGAGAGAACTATGCGTGCACGCACATAATTTTACTTTTTGCTGTCTAAAACTTTAAAATAGAGGCTCAATAGCTGCTGTGTTCATCCTGTAATATATGAATTTCACATCACACATAGGTCTTTTTCATTTGCCATTTTTTAAACTGTCGCGCAACTAATAGTGGGGCTGTAAATATGTGCAAAGTATTTTTGTCATTTCTAGCGAATACGAACATCTGATTTTTGTATCCGAATACATGTCAAAAAATATTCGTTCTAATATTCGGATTTTTGTCCCAGCACTAACAAATACACACTCCAGACTGCGTCTGAGACAGCAAGCTTGATAAGTTACAGGGAGACTCCTCAAATATATATGAACAACCTGTCTTATTTCAGCTTCTCATCTCGAGAGAGAGTTCAGTCCATTAGGCAGACAGACGGACCCTAATACAAGATGTCATCCTTGGCAGAAGATTTGTGATGAATATAATCAACAGAACTGCCCTGGGACAATAGTATATGTTTCAGTTTAATAGAGGGCAAACAAACCCTTCTCCCTGTCTGTAGCACAGCATGTAAAAATGTCCTTAGATCGAGAGCAGTTGTTTTCAGACACATTCACAGTGGGATGTAAAACAATACTATGATTCTGTTATGCAGCTTACATCATTAGTACACGAGGAAGAGTCCTTATTTCAGGTGATCAATCAGTTATTTGAGTTGAAGAGTTGATGCGGTTTTATTACTGTATATCTAAATTATGTTCAAAATGATTTGTTGCCTACACAGCTTTCACTGGTAATACAAATGATCCCTCGGTGTATCCTTATTGGGTTTGTACTTGTTTGTATTTATCACAGATACATTTGCATAACATGTGCTCTGTCTGGGGGGATATATCTTTTTCTGCTTGTTTTGTTGAGAAATCTGTTTCAAACTACAGTATACCTGGTACTTCTCACCAACATAGATGGGTGGATGTATTGTAAATTACTGCTAATGTTCCTGTCTTCCTCCCATAAGCGAGTCCCCTTTCAATATAGATACTTGACTGCTAATGTGAGAACTGGTTTGTAGTGGCGACAATGTTTGATACCAGTCCAGCAGTCGCTTGTCACGCAAGTGTAATCTCCAGAACATCATTAAAGCGTGAAGGTTAAGGACATGGAGACTTGAACATGGTGTTGTATAATGTTCAGTGGAACCATATGCTCTAGGCAGAATTTGGTTACGTATGGTTGATTTAACGTCCAGTTGGCAGAAGCAATATCAAAGATTTTAATTTATTTTAATAAGAATTTTATTAACGATGCAGGTGTCTCACCTTGGCAGTAGTGTTATGTATTTTAACCTTTTTTTTTAATCCTGTAGCCGTTTCATAAACCTTTCAGAAATACTGCTTTTCATTTTTTAAATAGGATCTACTGTGTTCTGTAGACAGTGATGGAGCATTTTTGGGGGAAAAAAAGACATACAAACAGTGTAGTCAATGGTTATAAACATACAACATTGATATTTCAGCAAACCTTGCGCTGAAACCTGAACTTTGAAGATTTCACAATGAATTTGTCACGGTAAAGGTCACTTTGCGTTCAGACAAGTGTAGGCTTTCACTGCTGAGGGAAGGTCAAGTGCAAAATGTCTCCTTGTTATTTTTATGTCTGTATATGTCTGACCGTTTTTTGTGGCTAAATGTAGAAACGAGGGGTAGTGAGAATTTACATCTACTACTGTATCTTGATTCTTCAGGTTTTTAAATTAATGTGTTTGTCAGAAGCACTGATAGAAACACATGCGTTAGATACTCTCCCAGAATAATGTGTGTGAACCCATAATGCCACAAAATCTTAAATAAAAGCAGTACAGTGTTGTTTAGGCTTGGTGGTGGTTCTTTATTTACAGCAGAGGAAAACCTCAATGTTTCATATTTCGAAAAAACAAGAACGGGCTCGGTCAGCCCATCACAGATAAGACCGTGGGAAGATTGGATTGGACTGTGCTACACTCGACTCGGACAAAGCCACAAAACCAGCCTAAGACTCCAGACTCGTCTCCAGCCTGTGCTTAACAGGCCTCTGGGGAGATCGTCATTTCTAGTGTGTTAAATACAGACAGCTGAAGCAACAGTACATTTTCCCAACAAGGTAAATACAAATACTGTGGCTTCTTCAGGTTTTTAAATGTGTGTGTTTCTATCAGAGGCAGTCATCCCCACTAGCAGCCACAGGAAGAGGTTTTTTTTGGCAGGCAATTGCTGTGCTTATGTGGGGTTTCTATAGTGTAGACTAAGTTTGGCTGAAATTACAAATAGCTTACCAGGGACAAGAAAGGCCTTAATATGGCACTGTTTATATTTCATAAAATTCAGCAGTGTTCAGATTTAAATCCTCAAAACCCTTTATTTATTTTTTTACAATTAGTGAGAATAAAATAATTTTCATTGTTCAAATATTTCGAATATTCACATTTTTAATTGTGAAATTTATTATCAGTACAATAGTACAATAAAAAAGAAGAAAAAAAAAATCTCAAATAAAATAAACCCAATAACACAATTACCCCATTAACAAAGGGCAGAAAGTTTACTACAATAGACTATGTTTATTTCAAACAGCATTTATACGTTGGTCTCCTTTGCATGATATTTCTGACACATGGTTTATAGCGACAGTAGCCTGTCTCCCATGTCTGTTATGTTTGAAGTCAGAATTAGGTTGAAAGCAGCATCGTTTCATTTTATAAGGTTCTGGCTTTTAAGTAAAAAGTGAAGACCAAAACACTTGTCATAAAATAGCTATACCTACAGACAACATCAAGTGTAATTTAAAGTAATGTCTCCCTCGCTAGAATCAAATTTGATCTTGTCAATAGACTTCTCACCTCATACACTTGATGACACTGCAGTTACAGTATAAAGCATCTTCAGCAGGATTTATTGCTCTGTATTCCTGTGGTTTAAAAAAAAAAAAACCACAATCTAAGATTTTGACCTTCAGAGTCTTGCAATGAGAAGAAAATTCCTGCTCGATTTCACTGGGTGATAAACAGGCACAGAACAATATAGTTTTGTCACTGGAATTTATTGCGATATCGTTACCAGTCTATTTTCTTCCCAGCTGTATCGTGGTACTATCAGCCAAGTGCAGCATCACACACAGTCCCCGAAGAGCTGCGGAAATATGGCAGGTCACCAATTCTACAGATTGACCACCATTAAACAGAGTGTGAGATCAGACGTTGGATAAGGAAACCTGTGTTTAAACTGAAAACCTGTTTCTCTAAACATCTGCGTCTGTTTCTTTCCTTCCAAGCCACTGTCTAGTGACTGTAGCAGACCATGTGATTTTATTTCATTTGTGTTGGCCTTGTTGGCAATATATTGGTAGTGTACAGTATGTGTGATGTAAAACAAAGCACAATCCCAAGAGCATCCTCTGTACAGTCCATATTTACTTTTTTTTTTTTTTTTTTTACAAATCCATCATTTTCAGTCCCATTCTTTTGTTTTTGAACGCATGCCTATCCCGGGCCTGTCCGTTTAAGAAAAAAAGGAAATAATGCAGTGTGAAATTGATTTGATCCCAGAGACACCTGTTTTGTAAAAGTGCCTGACTGGCAAGCAGGGTTTTGTAGGCTACCAGCTCCAAGCTTGACCGCTTAACATTGAACCGTGCACCGAAAGGTTAACGACAATGGGTTGATGCTTCAAGAGAGCTCACCGTGTGACCCCTTGCAGGCCCTGCATTCCAATGAGCTGTGTAATGGGTGGGAGTTGTCTCTGGAGGCGAGTGGAGAGCAAGCACTTGAGACCAAAGCCTCAGACCAGGTATAGGTGGCCAGTCTATTTCGCTGTGCTCACACACTCTACACATTGAGGTTGCTATGGTGATGGAGGAGAGAAAAGATCACTGGCATATGGAGGAGCCAGAGATCACTTCCATTCATTGTCCTTGCTTACTCTATTAAAGGTTGTGCCCTACAATTTGTGGTATTTTTTTTTTTTTTTTTTTTTTAAGATTTGTTTAAAAAGCAAGCTCTTTTGATAATGTCCAGATGCTTCAACCTACCGGTGAAATGGGATAACTACTGGAGCACCAAGAATATTTTGTTCAAAGAATGGCTCATTTAATCCCTTATTGTTCATCATGGAGACTCCTTTAGAGTGTGGAATGGGTGATTTGAATACAACTCATACTCATAAAAGTATTGGTCTCAAATTAATCTTTCTACACTGTGTGATACCTGTGTAGTGGGAGGTGGTGTTTATATTCTGTGAAGTGGGTTAATTGGAGATGGACAAATGGCTAACACCCCCACCCCCCCCACCCCCAGGAAGGAAGCAGTAATAATGGCACTTGTGAAAACTTTGATCAAGCAGTATTACATTTTAATTGAGAGCTTAGGCCTGCTTGTTATCCCTAAGCAAAAGTGCACCACACATGGAGAACGCTCGTTTAGCTTCATGGCTCCGACTCTTTGGAACTCTCTCCTAGCTTTGGTACGTGATGCTCCCGCCGTCGCTCGCTTTAAACGACTCTCAAGACCCACCTGTTCTCTCTTGCTTTCCATGCTTTTTAAGCCTGATATCTGCTATTAGCTGCTGTGGTGCTGCTACTATTTCATGTATTATGCACTTTCAGCTGTATTTCATGTATAATGCATTGTTTTTTTTGTTTTTTTTACTGCACATCATGTATTATATATTTCTCCGTTTTAAAGTATTATGGATTTTCTTGTTGTTACTGCATCTTGTAAAACACTTTGTGATGGTGGTCCACTATGAAAGGCGCTATATAAAATTGATTGATTTTTTTTTTTTTTTTTTTTTTTTTGTACGTGTTTTCTACTTGTCTTTCCATAGTGTGGTTGCTACGGATCTACCAAAGGTATAAACGGAAGTGGGCTTTTATTAGAAACATTGAGCAAAAGGAAGTGGATTTGGAGCTGTACGCAATAGGCAAAGACTTGGTGCCCATCTGTTACAGAGCTGCTGTGGCTTGGCATTCAGGCTAAAGTATTTAATATTGCTTTATAAACTTGTGCTGATCTGGACTTCGGTCCCAACCACAAAACCAAATTTATGCCTGGCATTGGCCACAGCACGTAAGCCTGTGTTTTCATTGTTGCTGAATCTGATGAAATTTTAATCGATACAGTAATCTTTTAACATTTAAGAAGGTGCAGTATGTGTAGATAAAAAATTTAACTTGGTGCTACCATAGCAACTGCCTCCAAGATTCAGTGCAGTGCAAAGACGTTGCAGTTGTATTAAATACTGACACATCAAAGGAAGAAAAGAGCATTCGTGGTTTGAATCCTGTGTGTGCAACAGCCCTCAGACGGAAACAAGGCGATTTCACCCCCTCCCCACCTAAAAGTGGTTAAAAAAAAAACAAAAACCGTTGAATTGCGCACTGCAACTTAAAGCGTCTGTTGCGGCAATAACAGCGATGGTTTGCGGTGGGAAAATATGTAAGTATTATTTTATATATATATATATATATATATATATATATATATATATATATATATATATATATATATATATATATATATATATAAATATAATCTATATCGTATCATATTTGTTTTAATGTATGCAAAGCCGGGCAACATGCAGCACTTGAATTGTTGTAATTGGCCGGATGTGCCTGTTTTTGTTTCGGCTGAACAAGTTTGAATTGCGCAGTCGCGGTAGTTAGAAAAACAGAAACCCTACTGAACATTCCGAACATTCCATCTGCCCACGAGAGAGAGAAAAGGAGGTGGAGGTGGGGTGTGGCAAGCCTGAACTTAACCCCGCAACAAGTGAGAGGTTTTGTTTATTTAAGATCAGATGAATGAAGCCGTGTATCTCGTACTTCCTGCTGCAGCTTTGTCTCCCCATCAACTCCGTCCAGCACAGAAGCCCCACTGGTGCTCGGTTTATCTAATTGATGTGCAGCACACAACATTGAAGTCTGGACTGCACCATTCGCCTCATCACCGCCGGGGAAGATGTAATCCGATCCCTGAGTTACACTCAAGCAAGAGCCAGCGTAGCAAAGGCGGGCTAGGGCAGGATCCTCCCCCCCCCCAAAACTCCACCTCTTCTTAGTATCCCACCTCAATATCCCTTAGCAGTCTTTTGGGGCTGGCAGTTCATCAAGTTGGTTTGTTAGTGTGATTTCATTTGGTGCGATTTCACTTGGTGTGACGGTGGTGGTTTTTTTTGCCGGTTGTGCTACATGCTCCCTAGTTTCTGACGTGCCTGAGCATGTTCACATCAGAGATAGTGTCGGATCTACCTGAGATTGAGCTACTAACGCGGTCAGAGAATACCTACCACTACCAGGCAGAAGAGATACGGGGGCTTTAGCAGCTTGCTGTGAAAAAAACACCATATTATAACAATGGGGTTCTACGGCACTTTAAAGATGATATTTTATAAAGTAAGTACGTTTGCAGATTTTTTTTCTATTTCTTTTTCAATAAGCAAATCGTGTTTTTACTTTGGGATTTGTTTAACTATATTATGTATGTGTGTGATTTATGTCTATTAAATGACTTCAAGGACGTGATTCGTATTTTTCTCGCAAATATTAATTACAGTGGCGGACATATACTGTACAGTATTCTTTCCAGCACTGCAGTGGAAAAAGTAATAATTCTGCTGCTTCGTTTTGGTTGTGTTTTCTGGTTGTACAGTCTTTATTTGAATGCTCGAAAACGTCCTTGAAAAAGCTGTGTTTGCCACAGTTTGCTGAAGACTATCTGCTACAGTATATTATGGGGTTTTGATGATTTGAATTCTGTAAATCACCTGTATTGAGTGGTACTAAAAATAAAACCCTAGAAAGCATTTTTCACGCCTTTTGAAATGTGTGCATTTCTCCACACTCGCTAATCAACCATATAACAATTGAGTTATCTATTTATATATAATGCACACACATACAGAGTATCTATCCATATTTTTAGGCTGTATTGCCTGTTTGGTATATTGAACTGTTCCTGTGTATGGAAGGCAGTATAGAATATCTGCCAGATGAACAGAATTTACTTGAGTTTTATCTATCTATCTATCTATCTATCTATCTATCTATCTATCTATCTATCTATCTATCTATCTATCTATCTATCTATCTATCTATCTATCTATCTATATATATATATATATATATATATATAATATATATATATAACAATTTTTACCTGAATGGATTTGCCTTATAATAATAACAAACAATGCTTTCAAATTGCACAGCGTTTAACTTTTTTGATATTTGGTACTTGGTGTACAGTACCAGACATCCTCTGACAGCTTGGTAAGGCTGTTGGGGTTGGAATTAAAGCAGTGCGCTCCTTTTTTTTTTCAGTGTCTTAATAAATCTAAGAATATATTTCTTCAATGAAGTGACAGACTCAAACCATGTCAGATTTCAATTTAATGGCATTTGTGCAACTGACATATAGACTCTCATGTTAAAAAAAAAAATCCTTGGGATCTGGTAGTATTAACCATGCAACTTTAATTAATATATTGTTGGTGTATTTGTTTGAATTGTGATGCTGTAACTAGAAAGTAATAAATGTAACAATTATTTTGGCATGCTGTCAGTTAGGATTATCTTGCATTTGTTTGTTCAAATATGAACAAAGACAGAATTGAATAGACTTAATTCCCAGGTAAAAAAAAAAAAAAAAAAAAAAAAATTGAAGACTTTCGCTGCAACTAGCATGTCTTCCAAGCATGCAGTGACATTTGAATGCAGCTGTGTGACACTGACACATGTCTTGCATGTTCAGGTTAATCATTTGGCTCCTAAAGAGGCAAACCCCGTAAAACCGATCAGCCACCATCAGTGCACAGAAGAAGAGAGTACTTAACTGTGCCTCCCACCTTTTTTCATGCATCACTGTTAAATATTTTTTACACGTCCATGAACAGAATACCTTTCCCAGGCTACAGCTGTTTGTAATTATGTTTTTATCTTGTTACGTAAGCAAATTGGATGATCACTTACAATTCATTAGCTGTGCCCCAAAACGAAGTGACTACCTCTGCTTTGGATCTAGGTACCATAGATTCTTCCTGGCAGTACTTCTGTACAGTAGATCCCACATTGCACAGGGAGTTATAATCAGTGTGGGTTTAACAGATATCATGCTTTACAGTACTGATTGATTTGTTGTGTTTGGTTTTTTTTGTCAGTAAACAGGTTGTGACTGATTGTGAGAGGTTTGGATAAATTATGTCTTAAGGTGGTTTTTCCCATGCTGAAATGTGGATAGATTTTTTTTTTTGGCTTTGGTTTAAATATATAAGCCCAAAACTGCCATTGCAGTGAGGTAATTTCTTAGAGAACAGGGATGGCCAGTCTATGAAACAGAAACCACTTGCCTTGAGTGGGAAAGAAAATAAAAACAAACAACAAATCCTTGGGAATATTAACATGAAAGAAAGAGAGTTTTAGTGTTCTGCTTTTATTTCACTTAAATTTTTCATGTTTGTGCGTGTTATGTGTGTGTGCGTGTTGTTGTTGTTGTTGTTGTTGTTGTTGTTGTGGTTTTTTTTGTTTGTTTTTTTGTTTAATATATATTTAGTTATAATCTCAGAATTGTAAGTGCATCTGCTTGATTTAGCCACAATGTATATAGTAGGTAACTAGCTTGTGTGTTTCACTGACGTGCTCTACCGGGTCAGAACCTACCTGCCTCAGGACCCGGTGTCATGGGGGTCGGGTACATGATTTCACACTGCTTTTGATAAAGCAGGGATAGTCTGGGTGACCAGACGCAAGTGCAGAATGCATGTATCAATGCCCCAGAAGCAGCTTGTTACAGACGCTACCATCCAAGCTTCTCTGGATTGAACCATCGGCCCAAACGTTGATTAGAGTAAATGTTTCTACATCCCTGTTGCAATCTGGCTCATGCTGTGTCAAAATTAACAAGAAACGTTCCTTGCGGCAGTGAAACCCTCACGCAGGCATGATTGTTATTGCGTCGGCTCACGAACGGCTGTCGAGCATTTTGTCTCGCTCAACCCGGGTCAAAACGTGTTCACCCACATCCTGAGGTGGGTCACTGGGACCCGGGTTAACCCGGAAACAACCCAGGTACGTGGTTTCACACTACGGGATTGTGACCCGGGTAGCTAGGCAATGGAAGCCTTTGCTTTGAATGAATGGTAATAAATGCAGTTTTAAAACAATGCAAGCTTACTTGTTTTACCATTAAATCCACGTAACCATCTTTTATCTGTAAGCCATGGCACACATTTTATTTGACATCCTACGATCATCACAATCTTAAAAACTGGACCCATTTTAATAACTCCCTACCCCCGTCCCCTCTCATTTTTCCCTTTCTTTCTCCTCCAGCTTATCCAGTATTAAGTGCCACTTACATCATTTTATAAAGCCCTGCTTAGTACTTTAGAAAACGGAGATGAATCGGTTAGTACGCCCACTTTCTTTATGATCCATATGGATCAGCCTGTTGGCAATGTTGTGGTATAGCTCGTGTGTTGTCGCTTTATCTACAGATAAACCCAGTCCTAACTTTAAATCACAATTTTAATTAAAACCTTTGCTTAATTTACAGTAATCCTAACCATTTTGTCAAAATCAGACTATTGCTATACAGTCCCACATTAGTATTTCTCTATAAATTAGATGCTCTTCAGTGTGGATGTTCAGGGAGCATCTAGTCTATGTAGTGTGCAACTCGTATATTTATTTGGAAGGTAAACTATATTTCAGCCACATCCCCAAAAATAGCTTATTCAAATTCAGCTCAAACTAATCTTCCACTAGAATAGAATACCCTTGTTCTGGTGTGGTGGTGGCGGTGTTGTTTTTTTTGTGTGTCAGATATTTTGCTTCAAGGGCTTCAGAGAACATCTCCTCTGTTGAGTATTAGGTTGTTAGACCACATTATAAATCAAATGGATCTGTGAATAATGTGACCCTGTGGAAAGCTGCAAATGAGTTTTATTGTATTTCTTGCACCCTTTGCAAATCAACCTACTGTACCGTTCAGTGTAAATCACATATTTTGTACTTCAACCAAACCCCTATAGAAAAAAAGTTCCAATGTAGCTACCGTATTCCTTCGAATTTAAGACGCCCCCCTCGAATTTAAGACACAGCCCAAATTTCCCACCCTCAATTTGAAGAAAAAATAAAACCTAAAATAAATATGCATTTACAAAGATGCAACCTCAGTTACGCATATGGAGGCAGTTTGCAGCCGTCTGATACCACACAGAGCATTAGTTAGGCCACTATGTGCTGCTTCTCATTTCCTGTCGTGGTTACTTACACCTGTTTTTTCTCCCAGTTTGTGAACTGTGGTATTGCTTGACATGTCAAAAAATACGGGGTCCAAGATGGTGCTGTTTGGCAGAAACGATGACATTTGTAAAAGTTTCTCTTTTAAATTCCTCACAAAGCTAATGACGCTTCTTTGAAAATGGCTACCTGTATGATTTGAGATCAGGCAGTAACATTTTGGTTCATCTTTTCTCGGCAGTCAGTCACGTTGCTGTTTGTGTATTCGGGCAGCGACGTCTTTTGTTGCCGATTTTTTGTAATACATGCATCACTGTACTGTACTTGAATTTTAAGATGGTTCAAAAACTTAAATTCGAAGGAATACTTTAAATGGTCAGGCTATATATTTCTTCTTCTTGGCGTCATATTCCTTCATTGGAAACAATATTCATACATTTGTAGAAGATACTGCATAGGGTTAATTATAAAAACATGTGTTCACATAGGGGCCGTTTAAAATATATTTGTGTTATGCCCTGACTTTCGGGAGTACAATGTCAGTGGTCTGAAATTTTCATTGTAAATATAATGCGGTAATATAACTGTAAAGAAAAAATTTAAAAAGTCTTATCTTTTCAGCTTGTAATAGTCCCCTTCCACAAGTCCAAGTTTGAGCATCTGGTTAGTAAATAGTGTGCTTACATAGGTTATAGCCACTGTATCGGGAATGAGTAACTACTGTGCACAAACTATGTGCCACTTAAATTCCCCCAGACCTTTAATCACACCTTGGATGGTTTGAAATGGGTTTCTGCCCTTATCATTATTTGTGTAATGAATGGTTTGGTTGTTTGTAAGCTGAATGTTATATCGGTGCCTTGTGTGACCATTTGCAAGTCAGTTTCTGTGGCTGCACAGTCCTTTCACGTGTCTCTAACCACAAGCCTGTTTTTGTTCTCTCTCTTGTCTTACAGATGAAGAGAAAGATGGACCATGGCCCAGAGGTCCGGTCTTTCCCTTTAGGAAAGAAGCACTGCAAAGGCTCAGAGTACACAAGGTAAACCGTCCTGGAATGCAAAAATCAAATAAGAAATGAAAATAAAGCAAGGACATTTGTCTTTGCTCGCAAATTCCAGTGTGCACCGTACCTTGTAAATTACAGAGCTTCCTGTCATCAAAGTAAACATGTCACGGCATGGTCTGCTGACCATTTTGTGCCTGAAAAAATAAGCCGGAAGAAAGCCAGTGTTTGTTTTTTTACATTACATGTGTCATCTGTGCCAGCAACATAATCTAAGAAATCAGATAGAGATTTAAATACATTTTAAAGAAAGGTGACCTGCTCTCTGCCCTTCCTCAGTTTTTCATGCATTCTTGTCACATCTGCAGTGAAACTGAAGAGTCTGGCTCTTAAACATAATAGTTCTTAACACTGACACAGGTTTTTTTTTTTGTTTTTTTTTTTTGAACAAAAGAATAACTATGGCAACCCAAACAGGTATTTACTGCTTGCTGTGCAGCCTGTGTTATTTTGTTTATTTGTGTGTGTATCAGGGAGACACAAAATGGCCCTCTTAGTCTGAATGTCAGTTTGGGTGTTTGCAGAGGAGGTGCCTTGCTGCTAGCTTTTCGTTGACAGGGAATCTGTAGCATAAAAATTGTTCATCAGCAGGGGCCAGAGGGTTGAAAGCCTTGCATCAGTGAGCAAGGCATCACTGGTGACGTGGCCAAGCCAGTGCACATACGCTCACACAGAGATTATGTGGTTATTGCCTTTCTATCTCTCCGACTTTATTTAAAAAAAAAAAAAAAAAAAAAAAAAAATCACTGTTGTGATGATATTCGATTCATCAAGCATGTCCCTCAATTAAATTACAGCACGGAAGGAAAGGAATGGGGGGGGGATAATTAAGATGGAAATTGCCCTTGTGGATTAACTTGCCTGCCTCATTCTGAAAATGAAAATGCGGAGAGCAGTCATTTTGCATTTTGCTTTAGCAGTCAAGGTGCTCCTAAATTATTGCCCATTAGAAGAAAGTTAAAGTTCATGGTCTTAATTTCAAGAAGTGAATTTGAAATTAATTTTCTTTTTGAAATATTACTGGTTGGACAAAGTTTATTAAGACACAGGCCTCACTCCCAAATGCTTGACTGAGGATGCGGTTAGGGTGCAGTGGGAGGCGGGATTGCTGAGTTGTATGTTTGGCATTTTTGCTAAATAAACATTACTTTGTAGAACTTTAGGAATGCAGAATGATTATCTGGTGAAAAGGGCATTTACACCTGGTTTATATTGGCATTTAGAACAGGTGTGTATACTTTTGGAATCCACTTTAAACTAAAAGGCTCATCTGCATTATTTTAGTTACACTAGTTCAAATCGTGTTGAAGCAAATTTGGACATACGAGAAATGTTCATCCTGCTTTTGTGAGTTTTAGAGCATATATTTTTCTATACATATTTTAACCGATTAAAATAACTTCACTCCCCAGAAACTGGCACTTTTGATGACTTTTTGATTGTCAAAGTTAACTAGTCAGTTGCTCACAATATATAAGCCTCATTAGAAGTTATTTAGTTCCCTCCGAAATCTGCAGTAAAATGTCCTGAAATCTGCAGAAAGAAAAATCTGGCTTAATCTTAATCTATTTTCTGGTTTATAACTCCTACTTGTATGATCTCATCCCTGACAGCAGTACAGGGCTGGTTCCGTATTCAGCCACACCCACCACCTTCGGTGACATTAGGGCAGCAAATGGGCAAGGGCAACATCGGCGCCGGATCACATCAGTCCCGCCTCCTACTGGACTTCAAGAATGGCTCAGGACATTTCAGGTAAGCAGCACGTCGGAAAAACGTGTCAACCCAGCTGCTGTTACCAGGTCAGAAATCACATACTTTTGGATTGGGAGATACACTGTAGATCATGTCCTAGCATGCCCAGTTTGTTTTTTCATTAAACTGCACCTGCAGTTCTGAATGCTTAAGATTTGTAAAAGGGCTTCTTTCTTTAAAAAAAAAAAAAATGCATACCAGGTGCACATGGCCTCATACTGTATTTAACAAAGGCATTTAGTCTTTCGTGGATATAATACAACCTCATTCATAAAGTTAATCAGATATCTAGAACCAGATGCTATACCTGTTGGGCTAATTACTGCGCTGTAGTAGGTTTTCAGGCAATTCCTGTCATACCTGATTTGTTCTAAGTGTTTGATTTGTTTTATGTGCAAGATGTCTCTAATGCCCTTGGGTCTGTTCAAAAGCATTGAACTAGTACAATAGACAAAAGCAAAATACTTGGGGGTATTTTTTTTTCAATGATGAGCCTAAGAGCAAACATGGAAGGGTTAATAAAACAAAAACCTGAACTCCACCACTGATTGTCCATACAATCATGCTACCTGGATAGCAGAAATCCTGGCAAAACAGGCAAGACTGTTAGTGATAAGCGCTGTCTTGTTGGACCAACACTATTAATAAGTTTTGCGTCTGATGCAAGTAGTGGGTTTCTAGAACTGTTGAAATGATTCAACAACAAAAGTGTTATTGTTACTGTCTGGAATTTTTACTATTACGGCTGTATTATTAAAGCTGATCTACATTGAAAAAGTATTGCTGTTAGCTATGATGTAAGTCAGACAATTATTTTCTTAGCCTTTTACTCCTCTGTACTTAACTGCAAGACATTCGTGTAATTTCAATGGCGGCATTTCAGAATCATTAGATACATTTATTAGGATCTGGAAATCATACTAGGTTGGACTGGTCAAGTATCTTTACACAAAGCCTCACAGAAAATCACTAGCTGTCCTTTTGGATGCAAACCCTGGATCTGACCACAGTGCAAGAGGGAGACACACACTCCCAAAAAAAAATGTCCCCCTGAGATTCTCAGTTGGGTAGATAATGATGAGAACCCCATTTGACCCATAATATTTAAGCCCATATGAATTTTATTTAGCCGTCTTTTACAACTTCAATGGCGCTGTTATTCTAGGTCAGATTGTTTTGTTTGTATGTTGGCACAGGATTTCAGGACTGCCTGCTGTCTCGAGTGTTAGAGAAATGGCAGGGCTTGATGTAATTAAAGAAATGGCAGATTGCTATCGTGACGATTTAAAGGATTAAATACAAATAGTACCACTCCATTTTCATTTTTGGCCCCTTTACGAAAGCAGAATTGCCCACCTTTTAAAATCTGTTTTTCAAAGAAAATGACCTGTGTATTTTACAGGTGTAGTATGTGCTGTCAAGGTTGCAAGATCAGCCCAATCATACTTTCCTGTCTGTGACCCAGGGGAAGAGAATACATTTTAAACAAATGCCCACAAACAAACCTCTGCCTCATCATATTCACTCCCCTCAAGGCATTGGTTGTGACGTCTCCAAGACAAGCTAAGTCAGAATCTCAGCCTTTCCACAGAAATAAGCATGGTAGAATGAAAAAAAAAAAACTTCAAAGATTTTTTTGTACGCCCTTTAAATGGAAATGATGATAACCCGTGCCCAGAAGATGCCTCTCTGTAGCAGAGTCTCATGGGTGGCTTTTTGAAGTGAGCACTAAAAACTTCTAATGTTCATCAGCACATTTTAACCTGAATGCAAACAGGTGATTTAATGACTAAAAAATCAAGCCCCTGGAACTGCTTTGAGCTGTGCTGCTGATATTGTACAATATATAGTGGAATTATCTGGGCTGAAGTACAAAACTGCCAAATTACAAGCAACTCGCTTGCAATTGTTTACTCCTAGAGCATTTACTGTTAGGGGAAATTATTCTCAGTTTCAGGCCTTCTCTTTTGATTATTTATAAGGGATTCCCTTTGTACATCAGCTCAGCTCAGCTAATTCAAAACAGAGATGAAGGTGGGGTGAAACATACAGTATCATGGCACCTAATGAAGCATCAAACAGCAGCCAGAGACGAGATCAGAAGAGCAGCACATTAAACATGGCTAGCGGTCCTCAAAGGGTTCTTGAGGCCTGTGATAACGATTTGAATTTGTAATCTCTTGCAGAGCTGGAGTGGACCAGAGAAGCTGCTTGCATTAGACGAGCTCATAGACAGCTGCGAGCCGACACAAGTGAAACACATGATGCAAGTGATCGAGCCGCAGTTCCAACGAGACTTCATCTCCCTTTTACCGAAAGAGGTGAGGATTCCCTTGTCTGTACTGCGAAGGCTGCCGCTTCTGGGAGCTCTCGCTTTTCGTTTTGCCACCTTTTTAAACACTCTCCCCCTAATGAGTGTATTCAGCTCTGTGACAGATTTGCACCTTGTGTGCTAATTAGTGATAAACCGTGGTAATGGTAACAAACTGCTTTGGGCCACCTTGAGTTAATACTGCAACATAGTCAGGGGTGGGGATGGGAGGAGTTGTAACAGGAGGATTTACAGTTATTGTTCCATTAAGAATATTTTGTATTTGACTGAAGAGAAATATTATCCCCATCCTCCCCACCAACCCTGCTCCCAAATGAGATAAAAACGCTATCACAGATGCACATTGATTTTGTATTGCCCTTCACTCTGTTTGACTGCCTGCAGTGTAGTTCGAGCCCCTATGTCAGTTTACGTTAGGCCTGTTCTGTTATGTGACAGGTGTGAAAAGCTTGCCTACAATACATTCAAAAGCCAAGCTGCTACGTTTTTTTTTTTTTTTTTTTGGGGGGGGGGGGGGTTCTGCTAAAACTGGTCCTGTCAGTTTTTTGGAGCTTTTTCTCGATTTAAACAGAACAAGAAAAGACCGGGGATTCAGTGTTTGTCAAGGTGTGCTTCAGCTGTCTGAATATACACAACGAAAAGGGAGGGCTGCAGTTGGGGAATTATTAATGTGGCTAAGGGAAATGTTGCTATTGCATCAACGTTCAGCAGAACATAAGCACACCTATTTTCTCCACAAAATAAATATAAACCAGGGACTTGAATGCCTAAAACCATCTCCCTTGAAGCTGCTGTTGTGGCACCTCATCTGAAGTTTAGGTCATAGAAAACAAATGGATCCCTCTAACCTGACGTGAAAACAGTAGTCAATACATACATAGATTTATTATACACCAGTAAAGGAAAATGCAAGTATAGATCTGCTATATTCAGAACATCTATTTATATAGAGAGTACAAATAATATTAAAGGCCAGTTGTAACTGTAGTGACATTTGTAATAATAAATATATGATCTGTTTTGAATGCGTGGAATTTGAAATCTATGTATGTTGAGCTCACCCGCTGTTATGGCAGAGCGACTGACTGCTAACCCTTTCTGTACATGTTTGTGTCTTCCAGCTGGCGCTCTATGTGCTCTCATTCCTGGAACCCAAGGACCTGCTGCAAGCGGCACAGACCCTGCCGCTACTGGCGCATCCTCGCCGAGGACAACCTGCTGTGGAGGGAGAAGTGCAGGAAGACGGTGAGGCTGCAGCACAGAGATAAACAGCCCAGTCCGGGGAGCCTGCCAGGAAAGGGTTTACAGGAATAGGAAAGGATTTGTTGTAATCAAATGACAATTAACCAGAGCTTTAGATTTTGGAGCCCTACAGCTGTAATCTTGAGACATTTGCTTTCTGCATATGACGCAGTGAGAGAGTGAAAGCTCTTGCACTCTCCTTATTTTTTTTCCCCCAAGATGTAAACGATAATTATTACCAATCAAGTATTAACACATATTGAAATTCTATGATACTCCTTTTGTGCCATTTTGAGGTACACAAATGGCAAGAGCAATACATTTTAAAATGGCCTTAATTGCTTTTTGGTGGTTTAGTTCATCCCTACAGTGCCTCATATGTGCACATGGTCTATCGTTAAAAAAAGATTAAGGGCCATGCTTTAGTTAAAATGTTGCAGCATTATGGCTTGGCATAACATCTAAAGAAGACTTTGTTTTTAGGTATAGACGAGCCCCTGCACATCAAGAAGAGGAAATTGAACAACCCGGCTTCACACACAGTCCGTGGAAAAAGTGCTTACATCAGGCAGCACAGAATAGACACAAACTGGCGAAGAGGTGAAACTTAAGTCACCCAAGGTATTTATTTTCTTCATATCTGAAGTCTCCTATTTTAGCGGCAGGCAACTCCAGTAGCAGTACAGAATAAAACATCACGCAGCTCAGCATACTGTAGAACCAGTCAGAGGAAATTATCCTTTAAAAGCGTCATTCTCTCTCTCTCTCTCTCTCTCTCACTCTCTTCTCTCCTCTCTCTCTCTCTCTCTCTCTCTCCTCTCTCTCTCTCTCACTCTCTCTCTTCCTCTCTCTCTCTCTCTCTCTCTCTCTTCTCTCTCTCTCTCTCTCTTCTCTTCTCTCTCTCTCTCTCTCTCTCTCTTCTATATATAGTATATATATATATATATATATATATATATAATATCATTTAATTTCTCTCTACAGCCATAGACAATCCAGTTTACATGAACTTCTGACATCATTGGAGTTGATTTACATCAGACAACCACAGACATTAGCTGGCTCACTGATTTCAAGAACCTTTTTTGTTTGACTAAAGTCTGAATTCTTTTGATGTTTTTGAATTCAGTGTAAAATCCCTGATGTTTGAAGTGTGATGGTGACCTTTTCCTACTCTGCAGGTGCCTTAAAGGTCATGACGATCATGTGATCACATGCCTTCAGTTCTGTGGTAAACCTAATAGTCAGTGGTTCAGACGACAAAACGCTTAAAGTCTGTCAGCAGGTCACAGGAAAGGTAGGTAGACTGCAGAACTGAACTGCTCCTTCATGGTTACCTCACGGTTGTTTGCCTCCCTCGTTGCTCTCTTGGTGTAGGAGATGCATAGCTCTCAAGCCTTTTTACTTTCGTAGGATACTTTTTAGAATTTGAGTATCTTTAATTTTCCTGTTTCTTTTAGAAATGACTGCCTCAAAAAACAGGCTAACGATACTACAAACCACCCAATACATAAGACCAGAGGGTTGGAGGCAGGCCGCATTGATTTTATTCAGAATTGTTGTGTTTGTTATAATGA